>NW_027110173.1:147125-153598 GCF_000696795.3 Halyomorpha halys
TTTATTACTTTATTTTTAATTATTTTCATTCTGTACAGTTATTTACTTAAACAATTCTATATATTATTTTATTCATTGGTTGTTATATTGTTTTTTTATTCTTAGCCCAGATGAAGGCTAGAAATTCTAGCACAAACGTTAGCACTAATAAATAAGTTTCTTAACTTTTTTGTGTTATTCTCTGACGGCACTAACTTAATTAAGTTATTTATTGTAGTACCTACTTGTTTGTCATAATCATTTAATAGCACCGAGTTTGTTCTAATTAAAATTTTTCTATGTAGAAATCAAAGATAATTCGATCCCCCAACATAGGTTCATTGATCTTCATTTTACCTACCACAGAAAATGTTGTTCTTATATTTCTGATCTTTCCCTGTTCGGTAAAATGAAGATCAACCTATGTTGGGGGTCAAATCTTTTATTTCTACATAAAAAAAGTTTAATTAGAACAAACTCGGTGCTATTAAATGATTATGTCAAACAAGTAGGTACTACAATAAATAACTTAATTAAATTGTTACTTTGTAAATTGAGGATTTCTATTTCGAGAGCTATTTGGAATGAGAGAATATATTTAGTTTTTAAATTAAATTCTTTATACGTTTTTGCAGGTCGATTTCGCACATTTTCATTTTTTAATGAACGTTTTCGTTTTTTTTTTACTGCATAAATATCCGGTCTCTACCCAAGATACTGTCATTCATTTTGTATAATAATAAGTTTTGAACAATATTTTTTTGTTTTACTTATTCATATCATTCTTTCATCTATTTTTCTTTATTTACCTATTACCGAGAAAATTTCAGAATATTGAGAGCTGAGCGCCATTTACACATTTTCCCCAATTGCCCAGTGAAATTTGTACCATGGAGGTCGTTAAAAAATTGAAATATCAAGTAATTGCCAAATTTCTTATAATAATATAACTACACAAAACCTTCTGATAATTATTTTCCTGAAAATGAGGGTGCTAAATAATGAATTTTTTTTGGGACACAATTACTCCAGTTCATCCTGTTCCACAGTGTGACAGCTTACCTTAATCCTAGAAGTCACGCGAGCCCGTTTGCTTCTACAGTCAGTTCCAATCAGTCTCCGGCATCCATCTGAAAAGTTCATTCAAAAAAACATTTATTAGATTCATAAGGTCGTCATCAATTTCAAAATGCTAACAAGTAATGAGAAATCTCGTGGTATCAACTAAAAATATAATGTGTATGACCCTATTCTAGTCTAAAAATGTAACATTATTAAGAATCTTTCATATAGTCATTTCAAATGTCTGAATATAAAACATGAAATTTCTTCCTCGCATCATGTTCTGGAAAATCTTTTGAATGTATTCCTTCAGAGTTTCCTTATGAGATCATTTTTTTTTTAAACAACTTCAACTTCGATTCTTTTTTTTTTTTTTTTATGAACATTTCCTCAATTGTCCTCATTGTACCTCCGTGAAAAGAGAACTCAAAAGCATTACCGATCATTGAGATATGAATTTAAATAAATAAAAATGAGAATCACAGTCTAGGTAGTGATAATAATACTTGGGGAATGAGAACATTTTCACGAAATTTTAAATAATGAAAAGATAACATAGTTTCAAGTATATAAAAATATTTTAATATTTTGATGGTGAAATAAATTAAGTGATTACATGCCCATCGCCATGTCGAAGTGACAGCTGTGAACTAGTTTCAACAAATATTATTAGCTATAACCAGTTCCATATCTTTAATAACATAAAAAATAATATTAGTGGAGCACGCAGCAAAAAACCAACACAAATTCGATTTTTTGATAAAGAAAAAAAATATGTTCAAAAGAAAAATACTGGTTTCTCTTTTTATGTCAGAGAACATTAATTATACAGTGAATTCTGAAACAGATATAAGAAAGTTGAACCAACTCCTTGTAGAGATTTTAAGCAAAATATTTAATAAAAAATATAAGTAAATTTTGTGTTACTATTTACAATATAAATTTTAATAATACCAGAAATATCAATTTAGATTAAAATACAATTCTAGATAAATTTATTATAAGCCTGACCTTGGTGTAAGGAAGGTTAAAAAATGTGTGTTGATAAGAAAATGATAATATTGTTCAGTTGATCTGTAATTAAAAGTTTTAGTAATTAATGGAATAATGATAAAGTATGTAATTAAACAGAAGCTAAGGCAAGCTTATTAACAAATTAATATTATATTTTAATATAATATTCTCGATTGTTTTATTTTTTCAGGGTAATTTGGATGAAATTAATTATCTGGTCAGAATATCCTGCAAACGTTTTCAAAAATTGGATGTAATGTGTAAATTTATATTTAAGATAGGCTAAATTACTATTAATAATGTTATTTATTAAAACTGTTAAAAATAAAAAAATTAAAGCTGCTGTTTATTAGATTGTCCTTGGGATGTCCAAGTTAGCCAAAACTCTGAACTTTTAAAGAAATAATAAAGAGTGTTTTGATACTCAACTTGGATACTAATTAATTTATTTAAACGAAAAATAATCATTAAAGGAACAAATTTATAGTAAAAAACAAAGTAATTATGTGTTTTGCCACGTGTGGAGCCCAAACTTTCTCATAACATATACATAAATGATTCACCATAACTGAATATGAAAAAAAAAATAATAAAAAAAGGATAAGGGACCAGTAATGGCACACTCGGTTGCAACTGAAACTACTTGTTCACCTCAGCGCTCCTCTATATATGTCATCGCCTCAACCAGCTGACATCGAAGTAGCAGCTAACTCAGGCCGTAACTTACCTACATACACACATTGAGGGCCATCAGCATATTACTCAGATTTATGAACCTAACAAAGAGTAACATTTCACATTTATAACAAGAATAGGTGGCATTCTGGCTTTGACGGGAGGTATTGTCTTTCAGTATAAAGCTTTAAAAGTAGCCTTTCGTCCTACCATGTCCGGTTCGAATGAAGTTAGCTAATAGCATTTTGTCCTGTATACAGTTATGATGGAGTCGTGTGTTCCTGTTTCTGACGTCCACTGTTCCTTCAGACGCTATTGTATGTATTTTAACAGCTTATTATAAGTTAAAAATAAGTATGATGTATTAAATTATTTTTTTAGAGCTAAAAAGCGGTGCAAAATGAGTAGTTATCTAAAATTAATGTTTAACAATGACTCGAATGATTATATAGGAAGGGATTTGTATGCTTTGCTATTGCATAATTTGGGTACATCCATGAAAATTTAATATCAATTATTGTATTTAGTTTAAATTAAACTTTTATCTACACTAAATCATTATTTTTACGTTTTTCTAAAATAAATTATTTATCTATTCAGTTTTAAGTTAAAAAAAAAATTTAAATCTGCACCGCTACAACCCATGAAGGGTCAGAGGTTCAGTACTTTGTAAAGAAGTACTGTTACTAGACCAATGGTTGTGCAAGGAGGTGATTTGGTCAGAATCGCGTTCGACCGCCAGATTTTTGCCCAATTAAGAGTACCCAATTTAAGAGGACCTCAAGGAAGGCTCCAGAACCCACAAGAGTTGACTCACGGCTACCAGTGTAACAGAAAAAAATTGTCTACCTAGCCGGATTCGAACTCGGGTCCCTTGGAGTTAGTAACCACGCGCTTTACCCCGTGGCTACCGCACTCCCAATTTTAAGATAATTGTTAGTTATTTACTGGATGTATCATTATGTGTACTTTTTAATTACAATAAATATATAAAAAAAATAAATAACATTTGGAAATTCTTTGGAAAGTTTTTGGCATTTATACAATGTATACTAATTCCTTATTCTTCCTGTGGAATTTATAATCTTCTATCACAAACCTTCAATTTGTCTGTTATCCTTTTCCAGTTCAATCAAGATAAACAATTTCCATGAAAAATTATATTTAAGGGTTTTATAGGACACTAAAAAAGAATAGGACTAAGGAATAGGTTTATTTATGAACAAACAAATGTTTGGCCTATTTTACTGAAAGCTGCTTTTGGTTACTTTTTTTCCATACTTAAACTTAATATATGTAATCAGCATTTTCTTCTTCTGAATAAAGAAACATATGAATTTGTATATAATAATCTTGAAATCCATTCCGAAAAAGAGCAGAAAATAATGATTTAAACAAACAAAAAATGCAGAAATCTTATAAAATATTTTCTTATATTAATGTATCCGGGAAATGAACCCCGGACACAATGTAGAAGGCAGAATTTCCTAAACAAAACTTAGTAAAAATCAGTCACTGGTAGGGGCTGTCCTGGTGGGGCTGTCTGTGAGTGAGTAAATGTAAAATATTACCTGTATCTAATGTTCCTCCTAATAAAAAATAAAATAAAATATTCTATTCTGAATTTCGATGGTTTCAAATTACGTTTTTATGAAAAAAAAAAGAAAAGACAATACTAAATATTATACAAATGAATATTAGGATATAAGTATTATATCTATTTAAATACAGTGGTACATTTAGATGGATAAAACATTTAAAGCGATTTCCAATCTATTCATATTTCGTATTCTAATTTTTATATATGTTCCAAGTAAAATAAGTATTTTTAAAACACTCTAAAATATATTTTTGTTTTACTTTTTATAGATAATATATAGAAATCATAATTTAATTGATTTTACAATAATTAATTAATTATTAATCAATAATTAATTAATATAATTAAATTTATAATTATTTGTTGTCACAGAATAATAAATAATTCTTTTAGGTTCCAACATTTCTACTCCCTCATAAAATAATATTTGTCCTGCGTAAACTTAAAAATTCATATCTTACAATATCTTTTAATAATACGCCGCTTATATAAATGAATCCTGTGTGTTTCACCTAAAATTTAATAAAAGAAAGACCCATAAAAGGAAACAACAACAAAGTTCAATCCATAATATGTCATGAGAAAACTTCTATAAGAAAAATGATAACTGATAGTAATAAATATTTCATTCTGAAAGATGGCTAATCATTCAAGAATATCCTTTCTTTGAAAGTAGAACATAAAAGAAGCCATTGAATGGCGAATTTGAAGCTATGCCAGGATAGTCTGGAAATGAAAGGGCTGTCCATGGCGGAGTGCCACCGCACTTAACCGCAGGTCCTAGGGCTTAATTTGGGTTTAAGATTTGGCTCATCTTTACAAAAATAGCTGATCGAATTTAACATTATTAATTGGAATTCTGGAAACTGTTCTATCAGATATCGAAATTGAATCAAATGAATTTAAATTATACCAAACTAAGTACTTGAACATAATTAAATAACAATTTTTTTTCAACCACGACTATCCCAACCCAATCCCAGCTTCTCTGCTTTTATTCTTGACATTTCCAATCTGTTCTTATTCTCCATTTTTTTTTATAATATTTTTAATATTACACCTTACACAATCTTATTCAAAATACCTCTTTTTTATTCCCATTTAATTTTTTTCTTCTATCATTCCTCTGGCTGTCGTTATGGACGTAATTCTTATATCGATCAGTAAATTTTACTCTATTTTTATTTTAAAAAATTTTAATTCGGTGTTTCACTGATTATTTATAACTTGTTCACACAATTAATTATAGATAATTTTAATTCTTTTCTCATTCCATGATCTCTTTGCTAATTATATTTTATATTTATTATATGAGACTCTTATATATTATATTCAAAATACACTTACTATGTTATATCAGTACTCTTGTTTAATTTCTTGATTTGGTTAATTATTTTAATTTATATATTATTTTATTTACCATTTATATGTCATTTCAAAATAAGGTCCTAAGAATTGTGGTAGAATGAACCAGGGGGTCTAAAAATCAGTATAATCGATAGATAATTTCATCAAAAAATATCGATTCTAAAAATTTTACTCCTAGCTGTCCATCTATCCATCTGCTTTTTGCCCTTCCACGTGATTTTTGCCAACTATAGTGGCATTCACATTTGTGTGGAGGCATCCTGATGGATTGCTTCGAGCCAACCTCACTGATGTCATGCCCATCTTAACCTCCTTGTCTTCATATCGTCAAATATAGACTGAACAGTCTCTGCAAACAGTTCTTCAAGTAAGGCTCTGATACCAGATCGCTCCAGTAATTGTATGGAGCACGTTCCTTTCAGATCTCTCGATTATGCTTTTGAGAGTATCTATTGTAGCCCAAGTTTCAAATAGTCACCAATATTACAACCAAGAATGTTAAAACACAAGTACACGCCTTCAGGGCTACAATAGAATGAATGTGTATTTTTTTACTACAAGACTAAAAATTAATAGTAATCAAATTGGATCCTATCTGTATGGCCGACTTACCCATCCTTTATATCATACTCTACAATTATTATTTCCACCAAATTAAATTTTTAAATTATTTCCTTATATCTTATAATATTATTACTACTTGTATTAATATTTCTATATAAATTGTTACTTATCAGTGTTATTCATCCGAAATGCTGGTTCATAATAAAATATA
>NW_027110173.1:153648-159395 GCF_000696795.3 Halyomorpha halys
ATATAGACTATTTCCCAGTTATTTTATTAATTTTATTTAAAAATGATAACTTAAAAATATTGATATTATGCATTGATAATGATAAATTATATTGAGCAATCAGAGACAGAAGGAAGATAGTTGGATTGTGACAGAGAGGCAGAGGGGACGGGTAGAATACCGAAATATACAGAGAAGAGAGGCCCAATTTGTTGTCCCGGTGAAACGCCCTCACTTCCGACAAATCCTCACTAAAAGCCAGGACTCCTTCCGAAATTAATTCTCTCATCGTGCCAAGGTGACAGCGAGCAGCTAACTTTGCTACAGAATTCCCGTCGTTCCAGTCCAGAGTTCGACTCTTTATTTGAGTCTTTAACGCACTTAATTAATGATGAAAATAATTAATTAATACAAATAATTTGTTTTATTTTTAGTTGTAGATTCCTGATGTCTGTAAATAATTTTTGATATATAATAAATACTGTTAGTAGTGTTTATACACTACTTGAAGCAAGGGCCAGCTACCTATACAGCCTACGTTTTATTCTTGCCAGGACATACCAAGGGGCATAATTTAACTAACCAATGATAGCATGTTTTGTGTCAGTTCCTGCACTCAAGTCATTCATCAGAATTACGGAAGACTTTCCGTTTATATTTTTTTAACACACAATTTATCCTTTTTTGTAATAGTTTATTTATTGTTATTTACAACTGTATAAAAATATAAACAACAAGTAAATTTTCTGTAAGTGATATAATGACATGATACAAATATGTGGAGAATCTACAAATTCATAGAACTCTAAAAACATTTCTAGAGCAGAGGATCTCGAGGCCACGTTTTTTTCAGACGCCTGGGAGGTAATGAAGGAGGAGTCAGGTTAGAATGGAACGGAAGGATTGGTATCTGGTTCTAGCCAAATAGGCAACATATGGAATATTGAGATCCTGATGGATGACTTGATTTGTGACAAAGTAAGGAGCATTAAGGATTTTGGATTGTAATGATTGGATTCGAGAGGAATTCGATGGTTTCACTTTAAACAGAACTTGAAATTCTTCGAAACAAGTTATACCAAGTTTCAAAAGCTAAAACATTTTTTTTTACTTGTTTTCAAGATGGCTTGAAACAGTCTGGTAAAATGACAGTCGTAAGTTTTTATACAAATGTTTCCTGTGTTTTAAGGTCAATTCGCTTTTGATAATTCTAAAAACATTCGATTTTCCAGAAATTAGCTAATTTTCCACAAATTAACAACAAAGATCGAAAACAAGAACTGAGAATATAAAAATATTTTCACCCATTTCCAAAAACAGTAACGAGAGCATTCCATTTCTAGTGAAGAGTATCAAACGTATTCAATCCTTTCACTCCAAAGTCTTCTAGAGTCCTGTTTTTTCAATCTTTCTGTTGACCACATTTTGAAGCTAGTTGAAGAGAGGTATGCGATCTCTGTACTTATTTATATATTATTATTTGATTGATTTTATAATTTTCAGTCCTTATAATGATTAGTAATCTTATGTATTTCAGCCTCTGATTATTGAAATCTTACGTTTTTCATCCCTCATCATGATTGGTCATATGTATTTCAGCCCGCACAATAATCAGTAAAACGTTAACTGATTAGTTATTTAAGATATTCAATGCTTTATTTACGAATCTTCTAACAATACCTTTCTAAAAACTTTTCTTCTAATTAATTAATTCAATGAAAAAAATTAATTCTTATCACTAAATGAAACGATTTAGAGTTGGAATTCTTGTTTCAAGTAGAATATGATATTTTCAATGGATCAATGCTGTCAACGGGACTGAGTCAACATAGAGCATTTTATACAATTTGATTCTAAAATATATATGGAGAAGAAGTAACACTCTGAAATAGACCAGTCAATCATTATTTAAACATGTTGATTGGTTGTTATATCTTAAAAAGTATTTATTCTATGGCCATAATTTTTATACTTTTTTCTAAGACATTAGTCTGTAATAATTAGTTTGGCAAGCAAAAACAAGTAAATTCATTTTCGCAAGATCCAAGTTAAAGGCTTAATTTTAAGATTTTTAAGTTTTAAGATAAGTCAATCCAAAAACCGAATCAATAAAAAAAAAAAATATGTCTACGGCTGTTCTCCGTGATTTCTAGCCCGATTTTTAATTTTATTTATATAAATATATATTTTAGGTTGAGGACAAAATTCAAAGATCATCGCAGGACGATAATTGACGAATTAGCATTGTGATGATTAAATAATCATTCATGACGATGATTACTTAGAGGTATGAAGATAGCTTTGGTGCCAATAAAAAAAAATCTTCTCAGTAGGTTTGGAGATAGACCCCTAACGGCGGACGCGTTAACGAACCCCCATATGTTAGATGTGGCTACACAGAGGATACATAATGAAGGATATATACATATATATGTTTGAATTCAATGCATTGTTTCAAGATGCCTCAAATTCAGAGGAAGGGGTTTCTAATTGTTCTTATTCATAAACAAAATAAACCAAATTCTACTCAATATTTTTTTAACTTATTACTTTGGCATATACTTTATGGGCCATAATAAATACGAAAAATTATAAGCAGATAAGTCTTGTAGTATATTTAATTTTCTTTAATTTCTTTTTTCTTTTTTTAATTATTTATTTAATGTAATTTACAACTGCACAAAATAATACAATAGGTAAATATGTAGTATGTTTCATATACACTTGAAAATCTTGGAAAGGAACCACCCATTGGTGGTACTTCAAACATTAATTTAAATTAGAAGGTCCCGTGGCCATCTTTTTTTCAGACACCTCGGAGGATTATCAGGGATTGTTAAGGATGAAAGATTAAGAATTAATGGGTTAGGATGGTTAAGGAGTTTGGAATGAAAAGACGCATATCTGTTTTGGGTCAAATCTGCAACGAATGGGATGTTAAGGTCTTTGTGAATGAGTTTATTTGTGACGTAATAAGGAGCATCAAGGATTTTACGTAGGATTTTGGATTGTAAAGATTGGATGCGGGAAGAATTTGATGGTGGAGCCCCAGAGCTCAATTCCATATGTCCAAATTGGTCTGATTATCGTAGTGTATACTAATTTTTTGTAGTGAATGGGAAGTTTAGAGTGTTTGTCAAGTAAGTGTTGTAGCAATCGGAATCTACGAGCAGTTTCTTGTCGTTTCAGTCTTGTGTGTGAATTCCAAGTAAGTCTCTTGTCAAGATGGAGTCTTAAGTATCGAATCTGTTCAACAGGCTTCTTTAATTTCAAATGTCGAAGTGTTTTGAGCTGGGACCAACTGTTTTCGAGATATAAAAATAATCAATTCTAATAGATCTATTCTAATAGATCGTTATAAACTAATATAACCTATTCTTCCCCTCCTACCATTGACCCTGCACCAATCATCCCAGTACATTAGTATGTTTACTAGCCCTGAAGTCAATTTCAATCGTCCTATCATTTCCGTCTGCAATTCCCTCTTTGACTGGACTATCAAGGTGATTTAAGTTTTAAAACAAACGTCCCTAATAAGCTCATTAGGGAACTTGAATGGGGGTTTCCAAAATTTTCATACGATGAATTAAGGAATATAACTCCATATTACATACATATCCATATATGTAAAGTTGGCGAAGCTCCCTAAAACTGTTTGTTTCTTAGTTAATCGGAGTATTTTCTCCGATACGTCCTGATAAAGGATGGCATTTGTAGTCAATCTCACTGCTTGACCCTTGTCTAATTTTTCATCTCCGGCTGTTTCGAAACAGCGTGTTGTCCACTGCCACCTAATATCCGATACTAGCTCGTCAATAATTTGCCTGTCATTTAGCACACTTCCTTAGTTAAAACATTTTAACAGTTTAGCAGTTCGGAAGTTGCTTTTTACAGCTAACAATTTAACTATACTTTGGTTTCAGCCTTCACGCCATACTCTCACTACTAATATTTATGCTTTCGAAAACTTTTATTCCACTTTTTTTACAATGGATAATTACTATGTTTGTGTGTTAACATTGTTGTCATAACAGTAATCAAAAATTTATTACTATAATATTCAAATCAATGGAAACGCAATAATAGTCATTCCCTTCTTTAATTAACTATCAGATTCTTTTAGATTTTGTGTTTAACCATGGTTTATTATAGGAATAAGAGATGGTTAATTATTTCTAATTAACAAACATAAAGGACCTTAAGTGGAACTTTTTCTGAAAATTCAGCATTTAACGATCAATCAGATTATTTCAAAGAGAAAAAGACCTAGCTTATGATATAGTCACATATAAGAAAAAAAAATTATTTATTTCCTCCTTTAGTTAACTATCAGATTTCAGATTTTATATTAATCATTGTTTTATACTAGCAATAATTAATAATGAATACAGAGTTGATTACGTTGATAACAAAATTAAAGGTACTTAAGAGGAAGCTTTATAGAAAAGTTGGCATTTTAATGAAAATGAGCTTCTATTAAAGCTTAATGAGATAAATCAAAATATATTTAGTTGTTTTCGAGAAGAAGAAAAAAAAATGTCAAATCAGTTATATAAAAAGGCCTTCCGATAGCAAAAGTTTAGCTAAAAAGTCGCTGTCGCATCATATACATGTACTTATGTCAAATAAGTAAGTTCGTTTTTAAGTTTTGTAAAACTTTTTCGCTTCTGAACTAAGCTGTTCATATAGACTCAATAACCAATTCTCAGAAAATGGTTTATGTATGTCCATTTACTGAGCCTTGGTTATTTAGACTCAGAGGGATAATTTAATTTTCTGTTTGGCAATAATGACATTTAGGCGTATACAAAAAATTAAAAGAAAACCAAATAAAGAGAGAAAATTAGTTTTCCTAGGGTTATATTATTTATAAAGAGAGTAAGCAATAAACAATAGGCAGAATTTATCGACATACTAAAGATTGTTAGAATATAAATAATCCTAAATAAAATAAAATAAACTGTATTTGTACAACATTCAAAAAAAGACATAAATTTGATTTTTAACGGTAAAAAATACTGTGTAATAAAAAAGAGAATATTTTAGCAGAAAACTTTTAAAAGCTATAATTATAATTTAAATAATGCAATCGATTACAAAATAGACACAATTAGTTAATGAAATAAAATGAGAGAAAACTCACTAATTTACATATTTTCAAATGTAATATGATTTGTAAATAAATATTTTGTAAAATATTAAATTTATATTGTAGATATAAAAACCAAGATGAGCAAAAATAACCAGTAAAAATATGGCTGAGCATAAGAATAATGTACGATGATTTTTTAAGAATACTTCCAAGAGTTGTGTAATTGAAAGTGGCCTTTAATATTTTGACTATAGGGAAGATGAAAATGGCAAATAGAAAAGGCTGAAGCGTTAAAGAAGTGGAGTTTTTATGGAAAAATAAAGAATAAAACTGTGTAGTAAACAATAAAAGTTGTTAATATAAGAAGATGGTCAGCGTTGCAGTAAAAAAAAGAACAAATACTTTAAAACTATTTCAATGTTCGACGTTTCGCCCCACTTTGCAGGGCTTCATCAGAGCTGTTCAAAACGAAAGGTTGAACAGCCTTTCTCCTTGCAAAGTGGAGCGAAACGTCGGATACTAATAGTTTTAAACTATTTGTTCTGTTTTGGACCACAACCCAGACCATCTTCTTATAATTAAATTTTTACGGTCAACTATATATACATATAAATAAAAGTTGTGTATTAAATAATTTTGTCTCGATGTGATTGAAAGGTTTAATAATATTTAATAA
>NW_027110173.1:159480-163782 GCF_000696795.3 Halyomorpha halys
ATATACACAAATAATACGTCTTCAAAAAGAAAATTATTATTTTATGGTATAAATATTAACATCAATTTTAGACATATTCCTTCATATTCGGATAATATCTCTTATTATGAAGCAATGAATTTATTGTTTGGAAAACTGTAAATCCTCAATGGTTATTAAAGACTACAATAGAAACTGGTCAAAGCAACAGCTTCATAACAGCGAACAAAAAGGAACCGTGTCTTAGAAGACCCACGCAGCTGGGAGCAGCTTACTAAGGTTCATAGAATTAGAAAACAAGGGTTGAACTACAAAGGCAATGGAGCGGAAAACATTGAACTCCAACTAACTCCACAGCACTGAAGCAATAAACAGACCAGCCAAAGGGCGTGACCTATATCCAACTATACAACACTTAACTCAGCTCAATTAGTTAATAAGATATCTTAAACTATAATGTAAGAGATCGGACAGTAAAAGTATTTATATAAATATAAAAAAATATATTTTTTTAGAATATAAATTTAAAATTATGATTACCACAACACTCCTTAGCTAATCATTCTCCTTATCCGAATATTATTAACTAAAACTCAATTTGTCAACAATCCTACATAGGCTTTATCAGTCAGTTATCTTATCCATTGTCTACACTCCGTCCGTCCTGTCCGTTATATATACTAGGTGTCATTAAATTCGGCCAAGTCGTTTTAAAATGATGACTACAGAATAACACTAGCAAGTCACAGCAAAACAAAAAAAAAAATCAGACTTTATGCTCTGACACTTCAAATGTTCACATAAATGTGGGAAAGATCCATTAAGGTTCTCAATACCTCATATTAATTTACTATTAAGAGAGAGACGAGGAGGATGAGGATTAAAAAAAAAAGCCTGTCTCTCAATGAAACTTAAAACCGGGAACATAATTAATCCCAACATTTTAAACCTACCAAGTTCCAATTGCGACAATTACAATCAAAAAATTTTAGCGAGAAAGATTATAATGCATAGGTATCCTTAAATAATGTAGAGAGAATATTCATAACTGAAATACGTCAGACCTGATAGAGAGTAACTAATCCTGAATCCTAGGTAGGACTGTTAACAAATTGAGACTTTGTATTATTCGGACAAAGAGGATAATGAGCAAAGGGTTTCCTGTTTACTCTGTGATAGTAGATTAATAAAAATAAAAAGGTCTTAGCAAATTCAAAAGTCAAATATCGATTCTACCAACCACAGTTTACAAACCTCTGCTCATCAACTTCTGTCCAAACCCAATCCACGAGACCGGTAGCGCACAAAATGGGTTCCCGTATTCCGTTAGAACAACTTTTTTTTTTTCAAATATAAAAAAACATAATGAATGTTTTTATAAATTGTTTAGCTTTATTAAATATTAGATATTGAAATTTAGGCAGGTACTAAAGGAAAACTTGATATACAGTCTCATACCTGTCAGATTTTTCTGTTCAATCTATTGTTTAAATTTGTGGTTGAGTCTGCAGCGGCGTCGATTTAAATCCGACCTGGGGAGAAGGAGGTTTTTTTTTTTCCGTGAGAATCGATGAGGATCCCAGATATTGGAAAGATAATCCGAGAGGTTACAATAGATGAATGAAACCGACGGTGGATGGCAATGCTAAAAGGGGCTACATTTCCCCTCTGCCAGGTCACGAGTGGAAGCAAAGTGGCTCCCGGACTACTGGATCTTACCCTTGCATGAGGGGTTCCATGCCAATCCCCATAAGCAAGGCCAGGACATTGACACCTTGTGTACCAGTAGCGGTGAACTCCAGACCGCCGAGCACATTGTTGTCTTATAGAGCTAAGCTACAGAGGGAAACAGCAAAGAGTTCTAACCAAACTTGATTTTCCTAAGCACCTAAACATGAAAAAACTACCTGTACTACAAATCTTTTGTGTGCGAGTGGAAACCAGTGGTCCAGCTCACATTAATCTTGGAAGAAAAGGATAAGTTTCCTTCCAGGAAGGTATTGATGAAGATGTTGGATGAAGACAGGCCTGAATTTTCCAATCATTACTCATCGTTAATTTTCCATTTTTTAATCAGTCAATTATTTTGTTCGTCAGCAGAGGTGACATAACCACATTCATTCTTAGTGTGTTCTGCTGCAACTGCTAAACCCGTGTAGCGGAAAGGCAAGATTGGGAGTAAATAAATTAAAAAGTAAGTAGAAAATCAAACCACCCCCCTTCCACCCCTAAACATGCCAGAATTGACCAGTTAGAGAGTCGCAAAAATTTAAAAAAAGTTTACGTAATAATTTTTTTTGTTAATACTGAATCACAATAAACTCGAAAACCCATAAGGCTGCAACGTATTACACTTCGAATTAAATTGTAAACTTATAAAAATTGTAACCGCTATTGATCATTGTGTATATGCCATGTTGAATTAAATCAAAGTTGACCCTGATTAATTGAAAAGTTACACTCAAAAACCGTTTCTGAATTCGGCCCTATACCTTGATGACACAAGTTGCATAATTATTGCTTTACACTACTATTCCATAATAGTTTATATTAATGAAACAATAAAATAATATATAAATAAAAATACAAATCAATGTTCTTGCGGCAAATAAAGAAAAACGGAAGGGTACTGCGTGGTTGGAAGAGAGGAAGCGGAGGCACGCAGAAAAGATCAGAAGATATTGGGAGAGAAGGAAAGAAAAAATAGTGGAAAGGAAAAGTAGTGATATTCACGTGGCCTTAAAAGGCCGTTCCGTGAAAAAATAAAAATACACACTGAAGATCACTTACGGAATTAATACTGATTTATGGAGTATCCTAAATTGTGTTATAGTAATATGATTTTGGTTGTTCAACAGACGGATTTGTCGTTTGATTTAAAAGCATTGAGGTTGAAACGCGCTAGAAGGCTATTGCTAGTCAAAGTTTATGCTTGTCAAAGGATGGAATCAAGATCTTATCAGGGAACAATTGTTTGCAGGGGGCCGGAATCCAGTTATCTGTTGTCGGTCTCACATGAACCAACTTATATAGCTCCTCTACAGGGATTGTACAAGGTCGAGCCATATCCAAGGCCGAAACTCAATTATACGCTTTCAAACCAGACAATTTTTTTTTGTTAAATATAAGTAAAAAAATATCAACTTTGTTTTCAGCATCCCTAAAACAATACATATTTTTTTTAAGCCCAAAGATCATCAATACCAATTTACCATATCTTCCATAAATCATGAACATTTTTCATAGCTCCTAGAAAACTCAACCATTCATTGTAAATTTATATTAAAATATATCAAAAGCCACAAATTTTACTTTACGAGATCAGATGCATAAAGCAACGTATTTATGATCGTATAGTACCTTTTTACTGCCCACAAATCTAGCAAATGTATGATTTATTGTTATAATAAGAAACAGGTAAACCTACCTTTATAACTTTACCAAAAAATTTAAATCATGCAAATGTCGAATACTAAAGATTTCAAGGTGATTTAGGAAAATGGACAAATCAATCCTTCTCCGGAAACTAAGAAAAAATTCAATTTTTTGTTTTTATTGGAGATTTATATAAGATTATTATCGAATATGAAAACTTTTTTTTTAAATCCTTGATTTATTTATTTTTTCAATTCCATGGTAATGCAGACGCAAGTTTTATTTCCTGTTTATAAAATAATAAATTGAGGGAAAATGAAACAATACTGATTGTCAAAAGTAAAAAATGTAAATGAAATAAAACAGATAAAATAAATATACCTATCACACCATAAATGAAAAGATAATTAGTTTTAAAAAATGAACTAAAATTAATTAACAGAAAGAAGTATTTTTATTAGAATTTTTACTTAAACTTTTTTAAATATGTATTAAAAGTTTTAAATGAAAATCAGAAACAGCAAATATAAAAAAAAAATTAAATCCATCAAAAACCTAAAGATATTGTAATAACAATAAAAAATTAAGTAATGATAATTATGATATATACATTTTTCCCGAGTTTAAATAGAATATTAAACATTTAATGATATATATGTTAAATTAATGAGAATAAATAATAATTATTGTTTTTTTCACAATATTATTGTGTTAAATTTAAATTTATCAATAAAACTACAGTTTGAAAGACACATTTATAGAAGATATTACCTGTCGTACCAAAAACAACAGCAATTGGCTTCTTTCAAGATAAAGGACTGATTCTGATACAATATTTTAATATCATTAGGAAGTTATTAAGCAGAAATTATACGGTGTAGGACACTTCACGGTAATGTTCCATTTGATCAGATCCAACAAGACAACTGAAAAATTCATCCTTTTGAT
>NW_027110173.1:163832-172373 GCF_000696795.3 Halyomorpha halys
TATATATTACAAAAGAACACTTTTTTTTTTGTCTGCTTGCCTTTACATTGAATATATAGCAAGGGAGAGTACTGCAATCGTGCAACATTTTATGTGTGTGAACAACTTTTCCCAAAAAACCGACAGGCCGGAAGTGCCATTTTAGCGAATCGATTACGACAAAATCGAACATTGGCTCTAGCGATTTTCAATTAACTATCACGTAATATTTAATATCAGCTTGGTTTTATCTTCATTGAAATTGTTAAGAAAGTCCTAGTTAAGCAGAAACGTCTTCATCTAAAGTACTTTTAATTTTGTATATATGAAATAATTAACCATTTCACAGTTATATTTTGTTTAACTGTTATTCACATCTCGAGAAACCCTAAAAACAAATTTTTAAAGGAAAAAATTAACCATCTCACATTATTAATAGTAATAGAAAATGTGAAAATACAAATTATTAAAGAATGTTATAGTTAACTAGGAGAAAAAAAAATAAAGAGGGCAGTTAAGATTAGCAAACTGGAGACAACGGAGTATATCTGATCTCTGCCGAATAACCTTGTTATATTTTGTTAAACTTTTATTCACAACTAGAGAAACCCTAAAAACAAATTTGTATGTGAAATAATTAACCATTTCACATTATTAACAGTAATACAAAATGTACAAATACGAACTATAAAAGAATTTGATAGTTAATTAAATAAGAAAAAAATACGGACAGCAGTTTAATGATTAGCAAATTGAAGACAACTGGATATGCTTGCAATTTCTCCCGATTGGGCTTGTTATATTTTGTTAAACTGTTATTTGTACCTAGTAAAACCCTAACACAATTTTTTATAGCAACAGAAAAATAAAAAAATGTTTGTTTGAAAATTTCGTCTTCGTGAAAGTTGTGTTATTCGCACACTTCGCCAGATTTTTATAAATTAATGTAAATGTTTTAGTGGTTATATAACGTACAAGTTCTATAAAAACGTATTATTTTCTAATTAAACTGGATTTAGTGAATGAAACAATTCTTCCTTATTAAAGTACAATATATTTTATTGTATTATTTTCTAGATTGAGAAACTAAGACTGACCTCGAGCAAAAGGTCACACTATTAGTTCTAAATTTACTCCTGATCACTACTAGACTCTAATAGTAAAAAGAGTTGGTAAATAAAATGCTGAAATGGTTTTTAGAAGAATTATTAGGAGAGAACTAAGAGAAAGTAGAAGTATCCCATAAATTGAGCATTTTCCGTAGAGTGGGGGTGATAAAGCTCTCCTGATATATAAGTGCAATTACTGGCTACTGTGGCCCTAGACCCTCACCGCCCCTCTCCCAGTTTATTATCCTCGCCCATAGCTTCCTAGTTCTTGTCTTAACTGCTCATTTCTTTATTTTCTCAATCCAGTCTTTGAATTTTTCATTTCTGACTTCCCTTCTCAATGCTCCTTATTTTGTTACTAATAAAACCATCCAAAAAGACCTAAATGTTCCTTATGTAACCGATCTAGCCCGAACCCGATATTATTACTTCCATAATAAACTCCCTAACCACCCAAACCCACTCGTTTCTAACCTTGCTTCCTCTTCCATTCCTGGCAATCCTCCAAGGCGCCTGAAAAGAAGATGGCCTCGTGACCTTGTATTGTAAACTGTTTTAGAGTTCTACTACTGGGTAGTTTCTCTACATCCTGTATCATATCGTTATGTCATTATGATCAAATTTACTGGTTGTATTTTTTTATACAGTTGTAAATATCAACAAATAAATAAAATAAAAAAATTTCTGACTTCATCTGCAGAACAATCGATATATGAGAGCTAAATAGATTTATATGGAGGTCCTAACATATATTAGCCAATGAAACAAGTTTGATTAAGTAACATTGTTCTAATAAAGGCATAAACATAAATTAATTTATACAATTCCAAAGAAATAAAGAAAAAAAATAGATACAATAACTGAAAAACTAAGGATATATTTCCAAGGGTCATAATTGGCTTGGCTATACATTATATAATGTCCCATAAATGTTGGGCAGTATTTAAAGAGGTGATAGTAGACCACAAGAGCAACAACAAAAAGGTTCATATTAGGAACTATCCGATTTTCTAGAGTTGATTTTTGTAGTTCTACGTTTTTTCTTCAATAGAAAATATTATCTAAACAAAAATGTATCAAGCATATTTAATTAGAACAAAGTAAGCTAAAATAAATTTCCTTCAAACAAATATTAGAATTTGTTTTGTTAAAACTCAATTCATAATACTACAAGAAAAAAAATAGCGTAATATAACCCCCCTATAGCCCTTTCAAGTGGATTCAAAAAAGTGAATTTTTTTTATAAAGAGAATGTCATCTAATTTACAAATATATCTCAAATTGCCCAACTTAAATAGTTTTTGAGTGATTGCTTCAATTTAGAGAACAAAAAATGAGATATTTTTTTCTTAGAAAACACAAAATACTAATTTTCTGTATTTTTTGTCTGGATGTAGAACAAGCTTTCGATTAGATGTGGCAGGATAGCTTGCATTTCAAGCTCGAAACCCATTTATAATAATCATCATAATTAGCCCAGAGATCCTATCATCCTATCGCAAACTGAAGGTATGAATTCCTCCTTCTTTCGCGTCATCCTGTAGTACCTAATAAGCGTAGAGGTGCATCAGGCCAGAACTGCCACCATACGTGACCTCTTGTAATGTTCCTAGTTTAGTGTAGATGTTTACCTATCCTCTTGCACAAGTTTACAAAACATCCTTGGCCTGCCTCAAGGTCTTCTACCATCCAGGATGTAATCTATGATCTTTAGTGGGTTCTGGTGATCTTCCATTCTTCATCGTTAGGACACCCCCTATTTCTTCCCTTATTCTAACGCAACGGACGCAACTCCTTCTTGTTTTACCCACAATCCTTCTCAGAAACCTCATTTTTCCATCTGCCACTCTACTTTCCTGTTTATCTATCAATATTCAGCTTTCAGCTCCATATAGGAGTAGAAGCAAGTACATCGTCTTAAATATGTGGGTGGAATTTTACATGTTTATTTATTTCTCTCTTTTTGCACCCCATCAATGTCAATGAATAAAAATACAAGCGTATGGTGGATAAAAGAAAATAACAGGTGTTGGACGGAACTAGTTCCCAAATTCCTACAATGACATACTTTGAATTATATGTTCGTTATTTGTTGTTGTTTTTTATAGTATACTTTGACACACTAAAATTATAGGCATATCTAATCGTGCAAACAGCGTTATTTTACCACCATCTTGAATTATTTTTACAAAATCATAAAAAAAAATCTTATGTGGTATTAATTTATATAAAATTTCATACTGAATAAAATAATATTTTTGTAAAAAAAAAATAAAAAAATAAATAACAAACTGGTGGTCGCAAAAATGAAAAGCCTTAAATTTTTAATAAACTAAAAAAATTTTACTAAACCCTCATTAAATAATAATAAAGTTATCGCTCAATAAAAATTAATGTAATCCTTTGATAGTATATATTTATATCGGATAATATATTTATATATAGTAAAATTTGAGCCCTCACGGAGTTCTTTATTTTCAATAGTTCCTAAGATCACATTTTGTTTTATAAATAAATATTTAAAGGTACGATTGCCCAGCTTCAATGATAGTGCATGTATACACCTGTACGTCTGAAAGTCTCTTAGATATTTTCCAAAATAATTTCATAAAACTTTCATTTTCTATTATTCTGCTAGACTGTATATCGTGTTTACAGTTATATTGTTAACCAATAGTGTACGTAAAAGATCTGCGAAGGCAAAGTTTTAACAAATTCATAGCACTTAATAAAGTCACTATTCATATAGTCCAAAAGATGGTGTTGAAATATTAATATCTAGTTAAAATACCCTAGTGAGCTTTATAATACCAGAGCCTACAAGAAGTTCTTGTAATAGGAAAACATAGGACCATCTTTATGCCACTGATTCGTATATGAATCATACTTAATCTTGGTCCTAATCTCTTATTATTCATAAAATACGAATAATATAATAATTATGTTTACCCAAAGTATAAAACAAAAAAAATATGAAAAGAAGGAAAAACAAATGATAAAATGAATTAACCCCAGATAATTGGACCTACAACAATGAAGTACCTTCCACAATAGACGACACACTGGTAGCCAAACAATTATAACAAGAGTTGTTAATAATTTATATCGGTATTAATTTCACAAAAGCCACCCACATATGTTGGTGAATTGATATGTATGTGTATGTAACAAGTCAATTTAAAATTCAATTTAATTAATTATATTTCAATATAGCTAATAATTTCATATTTTTTTAAATATCTTCATTGAAATTTACAACTGTATATTACATAATACATTTAGTAAATATGATCTTAGTTAAAATGGAGTATTACAGGCGGGTACCCATTGGTACGTGTGCTACCCATTGGTAGCAATCTAATGACATTTTACATTAGCTGGTCTCGTGGCCATCTTCTTTTCAGGCGCCTCGGAGGATTGTCAGGAATGGAAGAGGATGCAAGATTAGAAACTAGGGGGTTTGAGTGGTTATGGAGTTTATAATGGAAGGAGTGATATATGGTTCGGGCTAGATCGGTTACAAAGGGAACATTAAGGTCTTTATGTATGATTTTATTTGTGACAAAGTAAGGAGCATTGAGGATTTTACGAAGTATTTTCGATTTAAAGGATTGAATACGAGAGAAATTCGAAGGTTTAGTAGAGCCCCAAAGCTCAACTCCATATGTCCAGATTGGCCTTATTACAGTCATGTAGATAAGTCTTTTGTAATGTGTAGGAAGTTTAGACCGTTTGTCTATTAAGTGCTGTAATAGTCGATATCGACGTGGAGTTTCCTGTCTTTTCAGTCTGGTGTGAGGATTCCAGGTTAATCGTTTGTCCAAATGTAGTTCAAGGCAGCGGATCTGTTAGACAGGGGTAAGAGTAACATTATTAAATGAAACTGTAGGGCATTCGGTAGGTTTACGACGAAGGGTAAAGGTGATTTGATGGGATTTGTTGGAATTAATCTTCATCTTCCACTTACGACACCATTCTTCGAGGGCTGTGATATGAGATTGGAGAGTTTGGGATACAATTAATGGGTTATTATTAACTGCGAGCATACATGTGTCATTGGCATACGTGGTGAGGATAGTGTGAGTATTGGTTGGAATGTCAGCTGTATAGACGGTGTGGAGGATGGGACCAAGGATACTACCTTGAGGAACACCAGCGGACTGAGAATAGGGGGATGAATAGGAAGCATTTAGTTTACTTGGAATAATCGATCAAGGAGAAAAGAACGAATGATGAGAAAGTATGTAGGAGATAGAAATTTGTAACGCAGTTCCGGATGCCAGACTCGATCAAAAGCCAGCTAATAATTAGGTTTCAGATCAGCAAGAAAAAATATAAAGAATATAATTGTTAATAATACGTCAGGAGTCTTTTTTTAAACCTAGAAGCGGCGGTCATGCAACCATTAAATTTTCGAAACATTTGTGTACACATATACAATTTTCATTAGGTGTTGATAGTTGGCGTCAATTAATAAATGAAGAAGATGGTCGGGGGTGCGGCCAGAATCTCTAACGAAAACTCCCTAATGAAGAATTGAAAATCAGGTAAAAACGACGACACAAAAAATAATTTGTGTTGTTTTTTTCTGAACACACCCACTTACAATAAAAAATTACCCATTTAAAATTCAATAATGTATTTCATTAGTTCGCTTCTACTTTTTTTTTATATGTACAGTACCTTCATTAATTTCATATGCTTTGATTTTGAAATAAATTTAATTTAGTAGTATTAACTACTACAAAAAAATGATAGTTTATAACAACTAACCTGTTTCGGGTAACTTAAGATTAACCGAAACTCTGAATCGGATTGGGGGCTCGCATAAGAAAGGCACTACCAGCGCCCATATGGCCAGCAACAAAGCTTACCTCCTCAAAAGAGGAAGGTGGAAGAGAAGGTGGAAGAGAAGCAAGCAGCCTGCACTAGAAAGCCATCTTGTTTGTTTTTTGCCAACAGGAGTTCTCTTTTTTCCATTCTTCACTACCATCTTTAGTGCAAATGAGTGAGTCGAGAGACTCTGAAGTCTCCCTCCGGAGCAGAGGAAGAGAGAGAGAGATCAAGAAATGAAGAATTCAAGAAATAAGAAAGGAGTAACCGGAGAATAGAGTAAGTCTACGTAATTCAGCATAATTAACATCCATCATCATCAACACAACCACCGTGCCCCCTTGTCTAAGCATAAATCGCTCGTGTTTTTATTTCACCTTGACAACCGTAACACCCCTTGTCTACGCAGATATCGCCAGTGTTTTTATTTCACAATGGCAACCAGAACAAATTTTTTTGAAAATATATATATAGTTAATTTAATTTAGTAGTATTAAAAAACCAATCAAATAAGTTCGGATTCAGTCTAAATCTATACAAAGTATTTTTCATTTAAGTTATATATTTTTTAAAACAATATTAAACTAAATATTTAAACTATTCTTCATTCAAGTTATATATTTTTTAAAACAATATATTTAAACTATTTTTATTCAAGTTATATATATTTTTAAAACAATATATTTAAACCTTCTTTCTTTTTTTTTTACTAACAAAATTGTCTCAAAAATAAATAAGCTAGTGAAGCTCCTGGCGAAATTAATAATACTTTTTATACCTACTTACAATAATTTGTAGAAAATTTGAAAAGTTGAATGAGAGCAACTTGAGAATTACAATGATTAAAACAGCTCATCAACATCCTACATTTTATAAACCTTTGTTACAGAAGATAACTTCTTCCATAAGAAAACAAAAAACAAATAACTAGCATGCCCTTTTGAACAATTCAGTAAAAACATCAAATATATCACTGTTTCGTGATAACATAGGCATATGTTAACATGAAATAAGCTACTTTAGTATCAATAATATATTTTTATTATAACTGTTTACCTGAATTCTAAATTTTTCCTCTCATCCTTTTTTTTTTCTTTTTTCTACTCAATTTGAAATATGGGTACACCGATTTTAAATTCTCAAAGGATTATAGATGTTGATTCACACTGAACAATCCGGCGCTAGTACTAACAAAGGGAAAAAATAAGGGAAGCTAGGACCCGGATTTCAGCGATATTCCAGCAAGAGCAGAGGAGTGCTTTTAATATCGCAGACCCTGGGCAACAGGTGCTCGGCCAATAGTGGAAACAATAAGGAAGATAGCCACCCCACTCCATAGCAGTTTTCTTTAATTCATGCAATCTCCTTAACTTATTATCCACTTTGCTTATAATTGCCACTCCCACAGTTCCATCCCCATTTATTAACTAAAGGACCCTTTCTAACTTCCAACAGGATAATAATAATTTATTAGATGTACCGACTTCCTATTGCTTAAATGTCCCCTGGAACAACAGCAGCAGCGATACTGGTTTCCTAGCTGCTAAGCAGAATTAAAATTTTAAATCCAATCTATTTGGATTACCTGAATTACTAACACTCGCACTATAATTTTACTGACCATATTTTCTTATTGAATAAAATACACCAACCTGAGATCATATAGTGCCTTTTAGTATTAAATCGTTAAAATAATATTTTTCTAATAATATATTAGTTCAACATTTCTATGCATTCAATTTATTTTCAACACCTCGTCGGTTCACCACTGGAAATGTCATAGTTGCGCAGGCTCTATCAGATACATTTAATAATTTTTGATATCTACAAAAGGACAAGCCATTGTTTTTTCTTTGGGTCAAATGAAATACAAATAACGATTTTTTAAATTTTTAGTAATGAAAAAGAAGTAATTCTAATAATGAAAATAGCACAAATATATATATTTTTTAAATTTATTTATTGACATTTACAACTTTATTTACATAAAAATACATCTAGTAAATTTGATGTTTGATTATAATGTGTATGATAAAGGAATTTAGAAAAACTATCCATTGATAGCATTCTAATAACATTTTTACATTAGAAGGTATCGAAGCCAACTTCATTTCGGATTGAAAAAACTTGTAAGAAACAATTAGGTTTCGGTAGTTACGGAGTTCATAATGGAAGGCTTGATCGATTCCATATGGAACATTAAGGTTTTAATGGATAATTTTATTTGTGACTAAGTAAGGAGCATTGAGAATTTTACGAAGAATGTTGGATTATGAGGATTGGATTCGAGAGGAATTCGAAGGTTTAGTGGAACCCCAAAGCTCAACTCCTTAAATCTAGATAGGCCTTGTTAAGTCGTATTTAACTACTTAACATATTTCCCTAATCTAGATTTATAAAAACTGCATATCTTCGCTGCTACATTGCCCAAAGTAAATCATAGAAGAAAACCATTTCCGAGGTAAACGTGAGAGTCGGCCTTGAACTTGGAGTACTGTGGTTAAAGGATGCCAGAAAATTGCTGTTGGTAAGGAAACAGCAGTAGTTTTTTTTTTTAATAGTAGTTACATCTCTTAGATAAGTCTTCAAATTACCAATTATTGGGCAGATATTTATATAT
>NW_027110173.1:172423-204992 GCF_000696795.3 Halyomorpha halys
TATATACCTATATATGTTCAATATTGAAATTTAAATCTTTGAGCTATAATGGACCGTACAGGAAAGTTTTTTTTCAAAATCGCAATCGATGGCGTGTCAAAAATAAATAAAGTAAAAAATAATTGTACACTTCAGATAGTCCATTGTTAAAAACAGAGGGAGCGAAAGCCTAGAACAAACAAATCTATATTTTCCTGGTAACAGGGATTTTCTTTGTTGTCTTTCACTTTCCTAAAAAAAAAAAAAAAAATCCTCCTTTATATTCCAACAGGAGGTTTTCATTATTTTAAACAAATTTCAGTTTAAAAGAACCTTAAAACTAGATAGTAGTTAAGGACTCTGAAATTGAAACAAATATTTGAAGTGATTTTTTGATTAAAAAAAGCTCCCTGGAGAAGCAATCTTATATACCCTAAAAAAAATTAAAAGTACAATGAGACTTTTTTTTACTACTCCGAGTTACCGGTTCAAAGGATATACTATTTTTCATAGCCTTCTTTAGATTGGAAAAACATTTTTTCTAAAAGAGAAAAAAGACATAATCCAGATGGCTGTAGCAAATAACATTGGGCTTATTCCCTTGAGCAATCTTAGAGGGTAGTTTGTCTTTTTATCTTTTTGTTTATTAAAAAGATCTTCTTAGGTAATAGAAGGGGTTTTATAACTCCAAATATAAAAACAAATTTCATCTCAGCTATATAAAAAATTATTTCTACGTTTATTAACTAATTTCTTAGCAAACATTTAAACGTTAAAACTTCCTAAAATCTAAAAAATCACATTGACTATTAAATAGACATTTAATAAAAACAAGGCCACTTCTATAACTTTCGGGAAAATAAAATATGTTTCTCATTAAGAAAGGATATGGTTTTGCATTGACACCATTTTCCGGAAACGGTGTGTATTTTTAAAAACCCATGGCTTAAGTTTTGAGAAAACACTAAACCCTGTAAAATAATGTAAAGTAACTGTCTTATTTTACTACAATTAAAAATTTAAAAGATTGGTATTTATACCGACAAAGCACATGACAAAGCGTGTGTCTAAAGATTTTTTGTATTATTTTAAATTGGTTCAATAAATTTCTGTTTGTCATAACGTAATCAATTGATTACAATAAATTTTTTAATTACTAACTTTTTTGAAATTAGTTGATATTATTAATGGTCGCTCCCATTACGATATAAATAAGGAATAAGCCTTAGCAACAAAAAAAAAAAATCGTACACTTAATGGTTTATAAAAAAAATATTTCTAATCACTAAGCATAACTATTTCAAAGTATATCTATTCATATAATAAATAGTTTTACGAAAAATCCTAAAATAATACAAATTCTTAAACATTATATGCCTTTACTGAAAATTTAGCATTCTTTTAATTTTATTTTCTATAAATTAAAACAAATATAAAAATCGGACCAGTAAAAGAAGATGATACATGCGATCTTAAGCGGTATGCAATTCACATAACTAGTAACTAAAGTGAAGTTAGAATATTGATGAACCAGAGTAAAGTTTAGCCCTATATTAAACTCACCCCAATCTCTCATTCTCAGAAAAAAACATTACTGGTAAGCATTTCAACTTCTGAACAGAGCTGATTGACTACAAAGTTAAAGTGGAACTATTATTGAACTTTAGTAGTTTAACAATTGTTATCCCCTGAGCTTAAGAGTTTTTTATTGAATCCTGGACTAATTTCCAGGATTAATTTTTTAATAAATCGAAGGTTAGAATTCATCAAATGAGTCTAAGATAATATGACTTATTTTAAAAATTTCAACTTAAAAAGCATTAGAAAACAAAAAATAATAATACCTTAGGGATCCATTTACTAGTATAAGTTACTAGTATATAGTATATTTACTAATTACTAGTATAATCCTTAGTTCAAAATTAACCATACCCTAAGCCACCGGCCTTTAAATCTCAGGGAAAATTAGTACAGGTAAAAATAACTGGATTGAGTAATATTTACTCAAAATTTATTTTTTGTAAGTCTCACAGAATTTTAAATATTGTGTTAATTCAAGATTACATTGCTCAGCATAGAATGACTCAGCAACTGAGTCATATACATAATATATTGAATGCAGTAAATCATGTGCCGTATGAAGGAATGTAGGAAAATAAACCATGTATTCTATATTATACAAATTACACAGTGTCGACGTTGTAACTAACATATTTTCTAACTAAACAAATAGTTCATAATGTATTCATACCCTTGATGGTATATTTGTAAAATAAGTAATAAATTCAACAGGGGCTAGAAAAATCGTTATTTCAGTACCAACATAATAACTGATGTATTTTTAAGTTTTACTTTAACGTTATTACTTTGTATTATAATTTTCTAATTTTACAGCAAGAACAAAGGTTTTAAGGGTTAATATAAAACAAGAAGTAAATAAAGTTTGAAGAGATAGCCATTAAAATTTCTTCCGCAATGTTGAAGGTCACGTATAATCCATTAATTTTTTTTAACAGTTACTACTAAATTTACTGTTTTCCTTACACAGGGAGCTATATTAAATTTAAAATTTCATCAGGGTCAGAGTTTTGTATTTATTTTCATTTTATGGCCGCTACTGTGTATTTTCTTTTTCATGAGACATTTTTGTGGCCATTTAGAAAAAAACAACCTCATTCAGTCTTGTCTTGTTTTTTTTATCCTATACTTTTTATTTCGTTAGAGAACGTGTTGGTGCCAGCCAATTTTTTTCTTCTTGTTTTTTTATACTGGGCAACAATGTCTTATAAAATCATTATTGTTTATTTTAGCATACTATAATATACATTATTATTTTTATATATACAAACATATGATTAATAATAAACTATCAACTTTCAGTTGAATTTCGAATAAAAAAAACCACAACAAAAACATATATGAATTGAATTTATTTATATGAACTGGAACTTAAATACAACCAAGAGCCAATGAGGAGTCATTCAGTATAGTCTCGTGTACACTACATTTAGTAGTACTATAAGCGAGCCATTTTGTAAAATTAAAATAGCTGAAGTATGTTAGTTGCTTATTTGACAAAAACAAAAATCTATACAATAGACTCCGCCAGTAGGTTTCTGTAATCGGTAATGCAGATATTGTACAGCACCCATGTCCATTTCTAAGGCATATCTATAGAATATTTATGCTTAAGAATGACAGATACTGGTGTTCACCTTCTCTGTATTAATTGTTAAGTTATACCTATAGAAAATTTATAATGAAAGCATTAATAACTTTGACAATGAAATAAAATTTATGGTCATCAATAAGTAATAAATTACATAAATAAATATCATGCTAAGAGAGGGTGGAAGAGGGTGGTTAAAAGCGTTCCTAAGACGAAACTCTCCCCATGTAAATGTAATAAATCAAGAAATTTGAAGAACAAATACCACCCCAATTTGGTAATGCCCTTACAGCAAAAACAAAATTATATATAACTTAAATATATAAAGTCTCTTTATATAAATGTAGAGTTTTTATTAACATTATATATATTTATATGTTAAATCGATAAGTCGATAATAGCTATGTGTTTGATTTCATTCACACTCAATCTTTAAAAGCCATTTAATGACGATAGTAGGGAAAAAATTCTGTTCTTAAAATATCATGAACAAGTTTTTTAATTTAATTATTAATATTTTTGTTCCTATTATTTTTGCCTTTTTCTCAATAATGACGTAAACAAAACTATAAAAATAATGTGATTACTGCAACTTTTTCAGTAAAATCGACCAACGGAGTGTGCTACTTTAAAGATTCGATTAATGGTAATTGTGATTGTAAATTTCTCACTTTGTAATTTTAACTGTATTTGTATTGTACGTATGTAAATTTCTCACTTTGTAATTTCAACTGTATGAACGAACATGGCAATTGTAATCGAATTTGTAAATCAAGTGTAAATGGCCCGAGTGGTCGAAACAGTTAAATAAATAATTTTAAAAAAACAAACAATCGATTAAACACTTTTTTAGGATTGTCCCGAAAACGGTTCGAATGATTTTGATTAAATCAATTATGCAGTCTTTAATATCAGGTTAAACCAGGTATTATCTTAATTGAAATAGTATTACGAGTGGGCCTAAATGACGACGTTCTAAAAAATCCCTTAAAGTACCTTTTATTTGGTTTATTTGAAATAAATGACCAGTTTCCATTCTAATAAATAATAAACAAGGAATAAATACAAATTACCAAAGAATTTGATAAATAATTAAAGGAGGAAAGAGGAAAATAGTGTTAGGAGTTCGAATCGGAAATAGAGACCGCCCGACCTCTTGCGATTGCATTCAAAGGAACATGGCTTATACCTTAAATAGGTATAATTAAATAGCTTTATATTGTAACCGAAAGTTGAGTGATGCGCACACCGCACAAGATTATTTTATTCTGTATCCTTCTACGTACACAAACGGTTCCTTAAGGAGTGTATTCACATGAGTAATAAAATAACGCTCTTTTCCCAACCATAATCTAATAGATTAACATGTTATTCTAATAATCGAAATGGAATTAAAATAATACTATAATTAAGAATATTATAAAATCTGGTTGAGAATCAATAAGGTACGAACTTGGGGCTATATAAGTTGTATAACGGTAAATCTGTTTCCATTACTCACAAGCGTTGTCACGTTTAACAGCATCTATGAATCATCTAAATCTTGCTAAGGCATCAACTAATAGTCAGGTCTCCTAGAAGCCAGGTAATTAACAATTGTTACGTCAGGTGATAGCGCCACCTGCAATCACGGTAGAATCAGCAGTCCTCGGCCATTTAACCCCTACGACCAATTACCTACTAAAGGGTTAATTCACCCCAAGAACCAGTTAAGAAACTCGAGTCAGGTCACATCCTTCTCGTAATTTTATTTGGAAAGGGCGAGTTCTCTTCCAAAATCTTTACTTTAATTTAATATAAATAAACTTTATCTCTCTAAATTTTCCCAAATATAAATAAATAAAATAAATAGAGTAACAATATAAATCTAGACTCATTTTACATAAGTTACCATACATACACGAGTTTTATAAAGTAAATAAGAAAACAGAGAAAAAAATAAGAAATAAAATAGAACTGTTCCTGTTAAGGCCACTTTAGATTTCTACTTCAATCTGTTTAATTTATATAAATTAAATTCCTAATTCACCTCTCTCTTTCCTAGTATTCTATTTTACCAATTATTTCAACCTTCTATCTTTAAATCAGGTATCATTGTATATCTTTTTCATGTAATGTAACATTTATAATATTGATAAACCTAAAACAAGTTAATGAAAGAAGAAGTAATTGCTATCTACTTCACTTGCAACCTCTTTGGTTTGTTGAGAGAGAAGACACATATACACCTCTGCAAATCAAGTGTTTCATCTTTGCTACTTTTACATTATATTACATTATATTTTTCATTAAATAAATCAATTGGTATCCATATTAAGTCACAAAATTCTGTATTGTCTCATCAACAGTCCAACGTTTCGGCCAATTCGGCCACCCTCAAGGAAAATCTTAAATATAAATTTACTTAACACATCCAAATTTAAAAATGTTTTGCAGGCTAATCTGCCCAGGTCATATAAGGTTTATATGATATTTGATAGTGTAAGGTAATCTAAAATTAAAATTGTTAGAAATTAATGAAGTTGTGAAAAAGTGTGTGATTTGACTAGTAATTAATGACCTGGGCCTGCATATCATTTTTAAATTTGGATGTGAGATTGTTTTTGAGAATGGCCAAAACCTTGTACTGTTGATGATTTACTAAACAGTGTGGAGACTAACATAGATACCAATTGATTTTTTTAATGAAAAAATACCAGTCTCAAGAAATTGAAAAAAATTATATATATTATATTATTCCTTTACTTCCATTTTTGTAGTAATATTAACTACATTTAATTAATTTAGCCATTATATACTATGTTAAGTATCTTGTAATTCATCTTTATTTACCATAGCATATTTATTTAATAGTGTTTTATCTTTCAAGAGCAAGAGATGATTGCTACCTACAGCAGTTGTAAATTATTTGAATTGTTGAAAGAGAAGACATAGACTATTAACCTCTCCTACTATCTGTGCAAAGTGTAGATGTTTCTTCATCTACCAACAGTTTATCTACAGTTCAATATCACCTCTACATCTGTCTACCATCTTCATCAAGCCCACTGACATACTAATTCATTTCCTTAAAAATCTACAATCATCTCTGCACATCAAGTGTTTCATTTTTGCTAAATTTAGATTATATTATTCCTTTAGCTCAATAGTTAATTTAATTAATTTAATTTAGAATAAATTTAATTAATTTATTTAACCATTATATACCAAGTAATAATTCATCTTGATTTACCATAGGATATATTTATTTATTTATGTTATATCTTTCAGGAGCTGTTTAGGTTACTTTGCAGAGTTTTATATCCCATTTTCTTGTTAATGTTTGTTTTCATTTACTTCTCATCATTTTAATTAATCTACTAATGAAATATTTCATAAGTTTTATTCTATCAAGGATTTTATAATTTTTATCTCATATTCATATTTTCTATTATTAAATATTGTTTTGTTTGCCTTTGACCAATTTTTGTTTATATCCCAATGTATTAATAGGTATATATTTTTTTAATTGTATTCCTCATTTATCTATCTACCTACCTAGTTAGTGCTTCACGCCTAAAATATGTGTCCTAGGACAATCTTGCTGTGGCCCCAACAGTTCCCGTTGAAAAAGAGGTTAGTACCAAAATTTCCTAAAATCATTATTTCACTTTAACAGTGGTTTATTCCATGCTATTGGCCTTGAAGCAAACCTCTGTGAAAAAATGATTTTCGGAAATTTGATATCTTACCTCTTTTTTAAGGAAAAGGCTTCAATTATGTATTAATAAAAAGTCTGACGATTTAAAGATGTTGAATAATAATCTAAGATATTCATACGCCATTACTATCCCTATTTTTATCATTATCAAATAATGACTAAACGTGTCATATACTTCAACCCTATACTGCATAGGCTCAATTTAATAAAATAAATCGGCAGTGTTCAGTATTTTCCAAAAAATCTTTTATGAATATAAACTTCAATATCTCCCATTCCCAGAAGTTTGCCAAAATAAAAGAATCTCTTGATATATCTCCTAGCTTATTAACTAAATCATTATTCACGATTTATGTTTATTTTCATAAAAAAATATATATATATATTTTTTTCGTACTCTTCATTAAGAGTAATAACATTATTAGTATGTACATTCATAATACAAGACATATATGATGTATACTTTAGTGCGATATTATAGGATGCATAATGTATTTCTTGTATTATGAATGCATGAACAAATAATGTTATTACTCCTAATAACATTATTCAGAGTAATTAAGTAATATTATTAATAATTAATATTATTTATTAAGAGTAAAAAATTAATTTTAACATTGCATTAATAATTTATATGTATGAAGAGTTGACTTTACGAGAATAAAGCTTTACTTTTTAATTTGTTTACACAATTTGTTTAGTCATTTCCGTCCTACACATACTCTTTGCCCTGTAATTTATATCAACAAAGGAATTTATTCAAGGAATAAATTTTAAAATATCTAATTTCTGAGAAAATTAAAATAAATATTTTAAATTAGGTTTTAAAAAATGTTAATAATGTTAAATGCTAACTAATGTAGTGCTACATATCAAATGTAAGGTCATATAATATATTGCAAAATGACACCAATCCCATATCTCCTACTAATTTAGGAAACTTTCAGTAGCAATTTCAAAACTCATTGTTCTCTCGTTTTAAGCTTATTTATTAGGAGTTCTCAGCTCTGTAATTAAAAAATAAAAATCTCAATAAAATTTTATATTTATTCAAGTTTGTACCTTTACAAAATTTGAAGCAAATCTAAAATGGTAATCAGGTGTAGATAGTTGACCGTAGATTAATGATTGGAGAAGTTTGTCGGGGGGTGCGGTCAACAAAAAAACAGCAAATTTGTTTGTATACTATTCCTTTTCAATTTTATGTTTCTCTAAATGTTGTTCTTATCTCTTTTGTTCTATTGCCCTGATGAAGACCTGAAACTCAGGTCGAAACGTCGGCATAAAATAAATAAATATGGTTTTGTTTATTTATGCTATTCTTTGCTGACTGCACCCTCCGACAAACATCTCCAATCTGAAATGGTAATGTTCAAAGATGCGTTAAAATCATCGTGGAATAAAATCAAAATTAAACTAACTTGATCACACTTTCTAATACAATATCTTTGACAAATATAGTTGGATTGTGAGTTAGTTCCCTTTTATTAAAGAAATTTTTTTTTTAAATTAAGGAAGTACAACAATATGGATAAAAGACAAATGGAAAAACTAAAAATATTGGATGTTATTAAATATGGCGCACCTGAAGACGAAGGAGGACCCCTAAACATGTTTTGTTTTTTTTTAATTTAAAAAATACAGAATAATTGAAGTTTATATTAATAAAAAAAATATTTGGAGTATATCACTATAAAATTTTATTATATCATTAAAGTTTTTTTGTCAGCTTCTAAAAATTAATAACAATCCTGAAAACATTTACCAATAAATTACAATAAAATTATTAAAACTAAATAACATTCTTCCCTGCAGAAAGCCATTTACGTTATAAGATTTTTCTCTGATTACTACCTCTTTTGAGGTAATTAAAAAAGCTTCTACTTATCTAACTAAATAATAATGAAAGTTAAAAATTAAAAAACTCGATGGTAGTTCTATATAATAACAACTGGTCATATTAACTAAAAAAAAATATTTTATAAACATAAATATTAACACAATAACAGGTACCTAACATAAATAACGGTAAGATGTGATGTCTCAAAAAAGATCTCAATTTAATGAAAAAATGGTCGAGAGTGCGGTCAGTAAAGATTCAAAAATAAATAAAAGTTATTCATTGAGGCTGACGTTTCGACCTAAATTACAGGCCTCCATTAGGGCTGAAAAACAAAACAAGATAACAACCTTAATTCAAAAAAAGAAAATAATAACAAACTAACTTGGAAATGTACATAACAATAAATTAAGTGGATAGTAGTTGAAACTAATAAAAGATAAAATTATAATATTCTAGAGCTAAGAATTATTCAAAACTAATGATAAAAATTGTTATTAAAATCAGGCTATGTTCATGTAAATAAAAACATAAATACAATGAAAAGTGGGGAAAGAATAGTAAATAACGAGTAATTAAAATTATCAAAATAAAATATGTAAGTAATGATTGAAAAACCTTTAAATAACGAAATTTGTTATTTTTTATTTATTACTATTTACAAATATACATTTAGTAAATTTGATCTCAGTTAAATGGAGTGTTACAGGCATGTATAGAAATCCCCTTAGTAGCACTGTAATTACGTTTTACATTAGCAGGTCTCGTGGCCATCTTCTTTTCAGGCGGCTCAGAAGATTGTTAGGAATGGAAGAGTTAGCAAGGTTGAAAACTAGTGGGTTTGGGTGATTAGGTAGTTTATAATGGGAGAAATGATATTTGGTTCTTTTATACATTGTAGCTCGTTTATTTTATGTCCATAAGTTTCTATGGATGTTCTTATAGTTTCATCATATTTTATAATGTGAGGAGAAAACGGTCGAGGATGTGGTCAGCATATTATTATTATTTCCATTTATTTTTATGTCTCTCTCTGAGTGATGGTTGCTATCTTTTTTTTGGGTTCTTGTAGCCCTGATGAAGGCCTGAAATTCAGATCGAAAAATCGTCACAAATAAATAAATTTTACTAATTTGTGTATGTTTACAGACCGCGATGCCGACCATCATCTCATATCAATCTACGGTAAAGTATTAACACCTCATTATCGTTCTCAAGTTTAGTTACTTATTCCTTAAATCCACACATAATATACCCAAATAATGTCTAATATTAATAATATAATTCATTGGAAACAGGATTTAAAATTAAAGTCCTTATTTCGACTACCATTCAATCTCCACTCATAATAATATATAATGTCATCATTAGCAAGCGGGAGAAGGACAATACATTAGCTTGTTTATAAAAGAATGAGATCATTCATTCTTATACTCAGTTTGTAGCAACCCACTAAAGCATCATCACTAATGGATACAGTATTTATGTGTACTATAGGTAATAGAAAATGTATTTCTACGAAATAGGAAGATTGTTAGTTGACCGTATGTAATTAATTTCAGGATGATCATCTAAGCGGCAGTCATCAAAGGTGCATGAAATGACAGAAAAAAATTTTTGTAGCCAACGTGCCGCTCTAATATGTAGCGCTGATAAGAAAAAAGATGCAAACATTGTAAAATATGATAAAACTATAAGAAAGTTCCTAAAAAGATAATATATAGAAAAATAGATACAAAAAGAGGAGCATAGTAAATTAATAGAATATAAATACAAATGAATAATAATATTGACTAGTAAAATAAAAAGTAATGAGTGAAACATTTATTACATAAATCCTAACACTTATTAGTTTACTTTTTTTATAATTATTTTTTAACATGGCCTCTTTTGTACAGCTATATATTTGAAGCTCTGCAATTTGGGACGAAGCTTCGGTTATAAACTAATTTATTTTCTAATTTGTTAGTAGCTATTTTTTTTTTACTTTCTTGATCCCCACCGGACCAAACTTTCTACAAAGTCTGCTGAAGGTAAAAACATTTTAATCAGTTAAAACAATCCTATCATAAACTATCCTAGCATCCCAAACCCACTAGGTTCTAACCTTACTTCCACTTCCATTCTTGAGAATCCTCCGAGGCGCCTGAAAAAAAGTTGGCCACAAGACTTTCAAATGTAAAAAAGGTTATAAGAATGTTACCAATGGGTAGTTTCTCTACATGCCTGTATCATGTCATTATAATCTTACATCAACTTTACTGGAGATATTATAATGTACAGTTGTAAATGTCAATACAGATATAATAAAAAATAAATGAAATAAAACAATTTTGTGGTTTCTGCAATAAACTGCCATCCTTCTTCTTGTCAACCCTAAAATATTGTTAAGTACACATAAATAAGCAGGGTTTGACATCTTACACATTTTAACTGAAATAGCGAGTTCCGACATCCCGTTACTAAATACCCTGAACTCCTGACAAACGACTTCCACCCACATCAGCTCCAAGGGAAGTTACATCTGAGACGCCAGGCACACTAAATTATGGAAGATGCTGTTGTCCAATGCAAGTGTAGCAAAGGCTGAATCCTTAGTTACTGGTCATAAATCAATCCTTGGGTCGGTTCCAAGATTTGGGTATTCCTGAGTAAGGATAATGTCCGGTCTCAGTTGAATGGAGGCCAAGGGTGTAACTTAGCAGAAACAAGCAGTGACGTCAGTAGAAAAGGAGACTTTAAGGGATGTACGAAAAAGCACAGATTTGTGGTCTCCGCTAATGAACATGTTTGTAACGATGCCAAAACGAGAGGGCAACACGACATATTTAGCTGTACAGAGACCTTGTTGGTGGTAATAAGTGGGTGACGAACACGTTAAACTTATGGCATTACAAGCTCAGTATAGTATGGCATTAGAGACACGCTATTAAGTAAAAATATATTTGACAAATGGAAGGCAATAAGGAAGATAGTTTGTTATAGCCTGCTCAAAATATAATTGTGTTTAATACTTATACTATTAAAATATTTACTATTGTATAACATTGGCAATAAATCCACTACTACTAAACATACCACAATAAGCGAACCTTCTATATTACTGGAAATAGATTTCATGAATTAAAAGTAAAATGAACTAAACCCCATATTTTTTTTTTTTTAATTCAAATATTTTCTTCACACACTTCTTTTTTTTCTAACATTAACTCCATGAAAAGTAAACCATTTTACTGTATCATTACTAAAGATAACTGCAATATTTCTTCTTTTATGAACATTAAATGTTAAAAGAGCCAACATTGTAGTTCTTTTTCAATATTTAAGACATAAAAAATAAATAAAGAGTAGCAACTTTTTAGGATTAATTTTAAAATGACTGCTTTAAGATTGGTTGTTGATTTTCAATATTTAAATCTACAAAAAAATGTATTGATACTTTCTAGAACTAATCTTCCAAATGATTGTTTAAAAAGATAAATCACTTAAAGAAGAAGACTTTAAACAAAGCTCATTTAAATGGTTTTTGTTCTACGATCTACAGAAAATTTTTTTCCGATATTGCGCAACCAGAATACCACATTTACTGGCATTGGAGCTAAAACTTTACAAAAGCAAATAAATTAGTAACAAAATCTGTCCACTCTTTCAGATGATATTATTTATTTATTTTATAAGATTTGAGACAGTGTTAAAAAAGACGCCTTAAATTTTATTTCTATCTTTACAAAGAGCCGAGATAAGGGCAAAAGAAGCCTCCAACTTTCCAATTTTGTTATGGATAGTAAAAATGTTTACTGTTCACTATTAGGGATGATATTTATCTCCGTAATAATGGCTCAGTCAATGTTATTGATGAAGCATAAAGAGGAATATAACGTGCACAAAAAAAAATACTTTTGAGGAATGACAAACAGCGTATTTCAAAAAGAAATATTAGTAATGAAGAAGTACTGGTTCACGAGAAGCGTAGTTTAGTTTCACCTATCTCACCATTCTATGAGTATATCAATCTACTGTCAAGAAATGAGTTTCAAACGATTTTACAAGAAAACTACGTTTTTTACATAAACATTTGCAAAAGGTTTTTTTAAACTTTTGTCACCATTTTTGTTTATCAATCTACCATGAATTTTCCATCAGATTACAACTTATTTTTAGGAAAACATTGCTTCGTTAGGAGATCGTAGAAGCCAAAGAAAAGTAAACAACTAAAAATGGAAATTTATGGAAATACTTAGAGATAAAATACTCTTAAATACTACGTAAAAAAGTTTACGATTTTTCACATTCGACATCGATTTTCTTTTAAATTTCAAAAATGGCTCCAACGACTTTAATTAAATTTCGTATATCAAGTACGATTAAATGGTCTTTAACATGATCTAGGTATTTTCCTCATTGAAATAGTTTGACAGTGCACTTAAGTGCCGAATTTTCTAAAACTCCTCTTAATTTTTTTTTTCAAATAGTTAACGATTCACTTTTCTTCTAAGAATAAAAATGATTCATCACCATAGTTAATAAAAAAAATTTTCACTTCATCTACATATGTACTTTTCAGTCGCCAAGATAATTCCTTAAAATTCTTAGAATTTTTAATATTGAAATCCATTAAAATTTAGCATTTAATAAATGGTTAAAAGCAGAATATGAATTTTATATAACTGTTATATTTTCATATTTATACCTTTTCTAAAGAATAATATTTAATTTTTACATCGAGAAATATTATTAGAAGTATTCTGCTGAAAACGGTTTAAATTGGAGTAAGTCAAGGGCTCATTTGGAAAATTAGTACGGAGAAGTATTACCGCAGTGAATAATATAAAAATAATTGTTCTGGAACTTGCGAGGATTAATTTCAACCCAAAGTAGAGGAGTAAGTGAAGGTTGCGTGATGCGCACAACGCACATGATTTTTCAAAAAATAATCGAATAACTTAAAACTGATAGTTCTCAATTAATCAGCTCACTTAGTTATTCAATTGCGGTTAAACGCAGTAGTATCAGCTGGGAGATTCCGTAGAGTGTCAAAGGTAGCCGGAACCTACCTGGAAGCATTATCGACTTCCCTCTCTGGAGCCTTATCAGCTATCTTCCTGGAAAGCTCTCTCCACCTACAAGCTAGTAGCTAATATCCACACACCTACGGTTAATCTAACGTGGTAAGCCGAACCTTTAAGAACAGAAACCCTTTTAGTGTTTTATAGTAGTATAGGCAATGATGTACAAGAAACGGTCCTAAAAAAAATATAAATGGCCCGTTGATGAAACTTTTTAAAAACATTTCGATTATTATTTAACTGTGTTATTTTAGGGGATGAGGAGACAAATCTGTGTTTTTTTTTAATGAAATATTAGCTTTTGTTCAATAACGTATGTTTTTTGAGTGAATTTTATTACACTGGTGTAATAAAAATGTAAACAAAACAATAACGAAATAATCAACCTAAAGAAATTTATACTTCAATATAGATGAAAATTCACATATTTCTTACATTTTATTAAAGTTTTTTGTTAGTAACAAAAAAATTAATCTATCGGAAATAACATAGGATACAAAATAACAGAACGAAAATGGAGTAAGTCAAGTTCGGCATTTTGTGAAAAAATATATAAAATTGTCCTTAGAACGGTTGAGTATGTAGAGAAATATACAAAAAAAAAAATCCTTTTTTGGGGGGTGGGGTATATTTTGAGAAATTTGCATGCGATCGCGGCACCCGTGGCATAAGTCTGGAGCACCTCAATGTGCTGTAGCCATTTCCTGTTATAAAATGTAAAATTCTAAAACTAGCCGAGTATTTTTTGGAATTAAAAATTTTGGTACAAGATTACCATGAAGTGCAATATTTTTCTACGTACCGTTAAGTTGTACATGTGTTGTCATTAGTACAGTATCACAATTTATTTTTAAAACAAATTCAAAAGCTGTCCATTGATGCACATTATGTTTTCTCACTACTTAAGCTTTCTATGTATTCTGGTAAAAATTATCAAAACAAAATTAAAAAAAAAAATAATCTTTTCATTAAAAAATTTCACTCAAATCTCACGTTATAGATATCCAGGAATAAATTTGGTTACATGTCTATCTGCAGTCAAATTTGTATTCAACAAAATTCCATCGAGCCTATGGTCCGATTTCATTTATTTTAATGAAATTTGGATTTTGGAACTTCGGATTCTCTAGGTTAGTTGTTCCCTATCGATTTTTTTTTCAAATCCCACACACTACGTTTGCTTATATATCCCTAATCGTATTTTCTTCATCCTTATTTTGAAAACGGCTCACCTAGTTCAAGTCGGAAATGAGTCTAGACATAGGCTAGTATAAATTTGTAGCATGTTTCGCTTACTCCTACGAAAAATTAGTCTCCTGGATTTAAATTTAGGTAATCACTTACGCAATAGAAATACGCAGAATTTACAGGAAAATAAGATTTAAATAAATAAATAAAGATAAAACGACAAAAATTGAAATATTGAGGAAGCTATTTTGACATGTACTTGACCCATGTCTTTTTTTTTTTTTTTTATTATTATTTTATTTTATTCAGTAAATTTTGCACCTAATTTTAAAAGAAACATTAAATAAAAGCGGTAATTAAAATGGAGGATGGATATGAAAAGATCCATTACAGTAAAGGTTTTTTTTTTAAATCCTATTCCTATTCCATCATTTCCCAAAGATGTAAGTATAAGTAAATAATTTAATTAAATAAATAATAAAGAAATCTATAAACTTTCAAATACTTAACTGGATTGGAAAACAGTTGAATTGGTATTTCACTGATTTGAAGACATCAAAATATTCCTTTAACTTAAAATAATGAAATCCATTTATATTAAAAGAAGTTGTTCCTGGTGCGGCCAAAATAACTCAAATAATAATAAAACTATTTATTATGAACCGACATTTCGCTCCAGTTTGAAGGGTTTGATTAGGGCTTACTGGAGGGAGTTAAGCGCAAAAGAATCAAAGAATAGATAATCGTGCAGAAAAGGATAAGTTCCAGGGAATTATACTTACTTGTGCTTATCTCCATTGAGTAAAGTCTTGATGAAGTGGGAAATATCGTTGGCTTATAATAAATAGAGAACTCCAAATAATCTGAAATAGCCTTAATATAATCACATGAATATGAGGAATATACAAACGAACAGAAAATACAATGAAAAAAAATAGAGATATTTTCAATTATATTAGGAAATTAAAGATAGATAATATTGTATGTATTGATTGTAAAATAGGTAGAATTTGGTAGTTGGAAATAATTCCAAGCCAAAAACTTCCACCATGGTTTCAAAATGTGATTTTGTCGAAGAGTCTTAATTTCAATAATTTTCTCATATATTTTGAAGAAGTATCAGAGCGAGTGGTGTATTTGCAAATTTTACGTTTTGAATTGTGTTTCATTTTGACATGGTGTTTTCTTCTCTTCAAAATTCCAATAACAGCTAACAGAACGCATGGAATCGCTAATCAGATCCGTTATAAAGGGTTATAAAAAAAAATTGGTTACTAGCTTAAATCAACTTTCATAATTCTCTAGGATCAGAATTTACTAATAAGAAACGCCATTTTGGCATAGTAACAAACGAAATATAGTTTCATATCATAATTTACTATACTTTTTTTGTTGTCACATGGATTGAACTTTGATATGGACAAATGTTTCATAAATAGAAATCATATTGGCTTAAATTTTGGAAAATGGTGTGCTTAAGTTACAATACTTTCGATTAGCATAAAGTTAAGTCCAGCTCAGCTTTGTTTTTATCCTGTTTCTGAAATCTAACATAGACAGTTTGAAATGTGGTTTAGCATAACTATAATCTAATGACATTGAAACCAATTAGTTGTGGTAATAATCTTAACAATTCATTGCCCCATAACCGCCATCAAAGGTGGGTGAGGACCATTAGATCCATCCTCAAAACCCAATCTAATTACATCAATTGATACCCTACCGATATTAGATGTATTTTTTCGGCTATTCCTCCTAATGCAAATAACAACATTTTTAGCATGTTGCAGAACAAACAAAGGAGGAAAGTACAGCCTCTAATTTAAACAAACGATTTAAATAAATTATTATAGATAATTTAAACAAACAAACGAGGAAAGTACACCTTCAAATATAATTGGGAATCTCAGTAAAAGCGATATTTCAAATCTATTGATATCATAATTGGCAAATGTTTCAATAGGATAATGCAATTTCCTCCTTACATACAATAGCTCATTTACTGCCTTTAGTCTGGAAATAATCTCTTCTATAAATACAAAATTAATTGACAAGGAAATATTTCATCAAATGAACACAATGATAGAGTTTTGGAATATTTCTGACAAATATATAATAACCTGGTGTAATAATGTAAAAATTTCTATATGTCTCAATACATGCATCTGCATTTGAAACTCTAAATATATCACCAACTACGCTGTCGTTTGAGTATTCCATCGTCGATTTAACTTTCATAAATGATATCCATGTTTATTTAATAACATAAATAATCCATGTTTATTTCATAACATGGAGTAGTTATTAAAAACTCATTTTTTATAATAAAAAAAATGAGAATCTGGACCGTTACAACCCATGTACCTACGTGCGTAAGGGCTCCGATTTCGATGAAAGTATTTTTGGTGAAACTAGGTCGAAAAATATTAGTCACGTATACCAGGGTTCTTGCCAATGTTCCCTAAGAGCAAAAGAAAAAATTGTTTAAATATTTTTTTAATTTATCACTTGTCTTCGCTCTTTATTTATTTAATTGTTATTATATAGCCATCGATTTGTTTCTTCATGTAGAATAAGAACTAAATATTGTTTATTGTATCATATCGAATTACATACAAAATTATAAAAACTAAAAGTCGCTTATAGTAGACTAAAGAAAATTTGTTTAAGAAAAACAAGTCAGATTCGTTTTTATTTTTTCAAACTCCTTAATATGAATTTTCATATATTTTTTTCCCTGTAGATGTCATATGTTCATGAAATAAATTCATTGCTCCTCACAATGTTTTTCTAATCCAAAGAAACTACAATTATCAAAAAGCTGAATTTCCGCTCTTTCCGCCCATATATTTTAGATTTCATGAATTTCAAATTAAAAAAAATTCGGCACTTAAGTTCTGTCAAACTATTTCGAGGAGGAATGAGGAGCTGATATAAAAGACCTTTTAAGTTTACATTAATACACAAAATTTAATCAAAACTGTTAGAGAGTTTATTTCCGTTGAAAATCAGAATTCGGTCAGAATTTTGCAGGATCGCAATAGTACCCCTTATTATTATAAATATAGGCAAGTGAAAGTAAAAAAAGGAGGGAACACAGCTTTAATTATGCTTTCAGTCTGGTTAAAGTAAAACAATAAAGATTACTTGTATGATGCCAAAACGTAGTAATATTATCGGAGGCACGGCTCTGATCTTGGATCCGACGGTAAGATTTGAAAGCAATGACCTCGAACAGGAGGGTGGAGTAGAAAGGGAAAAAATTAAATTTATGAAAAATGCATCCCTTTCCTTAAGGAAAAATTCCGCGAGACCTTAGGAGAGAGAGAGTTCACCGTGAGAGGCTTCTGGTTTGGATCTCGCGGAACAATACGCGATAGAACAAGGAGCTTCTTAGAAGGCCTAGGTGTAAGCATCGGGGATATTGCGATCTTAGAAGAAAATATTATTTTGGACTCCCTGGGGATCATACACCATCACCTGTATGGGAATTAGCTCGGAGATTATTCATTGTTTTATTTATTTATTTTAATATGTGGACCTGTCGATTTGTGTGTTTTAACTTATTTATTCATTAAATTATTTTATTTTATATGCACTATTATTATTTTTGTTTTAAACTTATTTATCCATTTAAGTGTTTCTTGTAACCGGCTTTTTATTATATTTTCCGTCGAATCTAAGTGTTAATCCTGTTCTCGTAAAATGTATTTATTTGTTTGTTTTTTGGTAAACTGATCTACTGCTGTGACTATTATTAATGGTCTGATCTTACATTGCCGTCTAATAGTGAATTTGTTTAGCGGGTCATTGGAGTGGATCTAGAAGGGTGAATTCGGGAGAGTGAATTTTCGATCGAGTGAATTAAAAATTGTAAAATGGTGAAATTGAAGGAACAGAAAAGGAGGAATGAATTGAAATATTTGTATTTGGTGTATAGACTGAAATTGATTGTAAAAGGAAACTGTAGGGGAAAAAACTGTTTTTTTCTTTGTATTTTATTATACCATGTAAATTATATGTAATTTATATATGTCCGATTACGAATTGATTAGTATGCTGTGTGATGTAGCAACCTGATGTATTTGGGCAGCATAGATGAATAATGTATCTCTCTCTCTGTTAACAAACATATTGGTGAATTATTTTTAGGCAGACTTTATTTGTACAAAAAGGGCACCTTAATCTTGAATCAATAGACCTCAACCATTTTCATATTAAACAATTAACCACGGAACTTAGTTCAATCCGTTGACAGAAAGACCTATTCACATACAAGGAAATCCTTGTCACTTAAAACCTTGAAGATTTTTATCGTTCCAATTTAAAAGTTGTAAATTGGCCGACAAAGGATTAGGAGGAATTGGAAGGGCACGCAGGGTAGCTTTGTGCTTTTAGTGCCGCTATCTCGGGCCAGGGCACGGGCTACTTAGGCTCACAACAACAAGTGTCCGAGATTTATTCTGCCCGTTTCCGGAAGGGCCACCACAAAGACTAATTTAGCCCTTTTCTCTCTCCGCTGTTTCTTATAATGCCCGCTTTGCCAGCCTATTATGGCTTCTTTTTCAGTCTTTCAGTCCTTCTTTTTTATTTATTCTTGTTCTTTTCTTTGTATCCTCTATATTGTCCTTTCCTTTAGGCAGAGCTTTGTAGGGGATTCAGATGAAAGCTTTTATGTTGTGTCTAATTGTTTGAGTTTCATCCCAATTTCACACAACCATGTAATTTGTCTGCCTTCCAATAATTATTTACAACTTTATATTACTATTCTATGATAGTAGCAAAAGCCTACATTACTAATTAAAAATGAAAGATGCTAATTTGATAGTAAAAAAAGTTAGTGCAATACATTAAAAAAATAATAAATAAATCATTTAGTTTAATTTGAAAGTTAGATTTGATCCTAATAAAATAATTTATGAAGTGAAAGAAAAAGAAAAATCACATATCTTATTTTATCTTTTTTGTTTAGTTTCCTTTGTAATTATTATTGTTAAGAAAAATTATATTTTGTTAAAAGTTACTTTTTTTAAAAAAGTTTTACTTTTTAGCTAATTAATGATCTTTTAATTTTGTTTTTATTATATAAATTACCCTTATATATGTAAGAGTATAAGACTCAGTAGTAAGGCACTGTGCAACTAACTCCAAGGACCCGGGATGGAATTTGGCTGTGGCAGATAATTATTTTCTGTTTCATTGTAGCCGTGAGTCAACACTATAGGACTCATGAAGGGCGCACCCGTGATTATGACCAAATTACCTCCTTACACAACCTTTTGTCTAGTAGCAGTACTTCCATACAAAGTACTGTACCCCTGACCCTTCATAGGTTGTAGCGGTACAGATTTAATTTTTTTTACTAAACCCACTTGTTTCTAATCTGACTTCTCCTATAATACCTGATCATTTTTCTAGGCGTCTGAAAAGAAAATCTTCTCCGCTAGAAATATTATTAGATTTCTATTAATGGGTAGATTTTAACACGTCTGTATCATGTCATTGTATAACTAACATTAAATTTACTGTTTGTTTATATTTTAATAAAGTTGTAAATATGAATTTATCGATAAATAATAATTAATAAAAAAATATTCTTAAATGAACAAAATAAAATATAATATACGTCATACTCAATTAAAAATAAAAACCCTCAACAAAACTACCGATAAGTGAGAAGAAACAAACATGCAAATTTCAGGCTCTAGAACTTTTTATCAAAACATTATTCTAATGAATTTATCAGGAATAATTTTTAGAACTCTTAAGACGGCAATCAGAATTCTCAACAGAACTATCAATTATCGAAAAAATGTTAATAAAATTAGAATACTCTAAATATATAACAAATTGATGGGTTCGTCTCATTAAATTAATTATCGTTACAAAGGAATGATAAAAAAAAAGGGGAGGTAAGGCTGCCTAAAGGAAAATAAAATATTTAACCAACGTACCAGGCGAAGCAATGCAATTGAATTCTCATAAAGATCTTTCAAAAGTTTTCAGGCCTCTTATCGTCACGTAACAGGTTTACAATGTTACTTTGTAAGAAATTGAATGGAGCTTCTTAACGAAAAAAAAATTAATTCCTCAATATTACAAGAAAGTTAATACTAAATAAATTACCTTTCAGCCGATGCTCAGAAAGGAACACTTCATTGTAGAGCTGCTGCAATTAACAATAAGACAGTACTGTACACGGGAACGGGAAGGTGACGGATTGATTGTGTTTGCAGAGGACTAGGCATCTCTGTCATCATTAGATTATCACATGAACAAACAGGGAAACTGTGCTTGTAAATTAGTAGAGTGCGGTGGAGTTCCCGTTCCAGAAGCCACCCGTCCCTTTGAAATCTGGTAACAAACTACACAATTTAAACTTCTCTGGGATGTTAAAACTTCGAGTCGGGTCAAGTGTGTGGAGGGTTACTTTTGATAGAATTTCTATTGCCAACACTTTGGCTCTGTGGAGAGGTTTCGGTGTTGGATAACAATGCTGCCACTGAAACCCAACTTGAAATGGAACAAGAGTTGACGCGGAATGCGACCTACGCTACTTCATCGATTCACATATAAAGGAGGTAGCAAGGAGGTTCCTTCAAAGCATACAGAAAACTTTTAGTAAAATGAGGAATAGAATACTCTTGAATTTACCTCGACAATCAATATACATTTAATAATTTATACATTCTATACTATATTATATATACCATATATATATTACTTGAATCTATATGTACTATACGTTTTATGATTATTTATTCATATTTCTCGTAAACACAGCCTCATTTCTTTTTTCGTTTAACTACTAATCAGGTCTTTACCAACAATACAAGGGGGTAAGCATATATAAGTATATTTTTTATCAAAGAAAACATGGTTATAAAACTGATTTTTTTTTTTTATTATTAAACATCAATTCAAATTGCTAAAAAAAGTTTTAAGCTTGATCTCTACCTTTAAAATAGTATTTATTTAATCTTTTGTAGCCATACGGTTATGGAACTATGCGAAAAACCGCAAATGATGGTATTCACTGAAATTGACGATTGAAATAACTGAAGAAAAATGTCTGCCATCTGAAAACGTTCAAGAAAAAAATTCTCAAATTGTTTTTATCTCAAGAGACATTGAGTAATCAAGTAACCGGCTGGGTTACTCTGGAGAAATACCAGAGGAATGGAACAATCAAAAATGTTCCTCAAGGGATCCTGACCAAAAAGAAGTAGCTGTCTTCTTAATATGGATAGGAGTATTTTAAGATGGGTGACAGGTCAATATACGGGACACAGTCAGCTAAATAAGCATCTGTATAAAATGAGACTGATAGAGTCCCCTATCTGCAGGTTCTGCAGGAAGGATGAAGAGACTGCTTACCACATCATTTGCAGATGTGATGTAGTGGCAAGAACACGATTCCTCATCTTCGGTGAGGATTGTATCTTGGATCCCAAACTTTGCGAGACAGTGGATCCTTATACAGTCTCCAGATTTGCAAAGGCAATTGGCCTGTTTTCAGCGGAGGAGGGACGGCGTACAATAGGCTCTCTGGAGCCGCGGTGCTTCTTTGTCGGAAGAAAAAAGACATTAACCACTATTGGGTAACTAATTGATCCAACACAGAATCATTTAACTCTAGCATAGCCAAGTTTAGTCTGGTGAGGAATAATATATCACATAGCTTATACATCATAACTTTTTTTCTCAATACAAAACTGGTAACAAACTCTTCTTCATTACTCTTTTTAATGTCTCATACCATTTAAATCCATGGTTAATATTCTTTGTTAATGCTAGATGGCCGTTTAAAATCAAACTTCTCATTTTTCCCTTTGGTACCTCTGAAATACCAAACACCTCTTTCCGTTTTACTTTAATGTTTTGTTTTTTTTCATCTCTTTCACACTTTTCTTTTTCTTTTTTTTTTTTTGCTGATATAAATTCCATATTTTTGTTTTAACTAGAGGGTATTCATAATCTTTAGTTTAACATGTTAAACGGAAAAGTTTTATTCAAGGGAAATACATCTCATTAGTATGTCAAAACTTTTTACTTTTAACACAACATTATGAATCATCATCATAATTGGCGCTACAACAAGCCTAGGCCTCCTCTGGTAGCTTCCGCCAGGACGCCCTGTCTTCTGCTGGAACTCTCCAGTTTCGGGTCTCCAGAAGGACCAGGGCATCCGTTGATACAGTGTCTAACTATCTCAAGTTCGGCTTCCCTAATCTTCTCTTCCATTGGAGTCTAACCAACCTTATAAACTTGACATCATAGTCTCCATACAAATCTGATAGCTCCGCGTTCTTCCTTCTTCTCTATATATTGCCTATCTAAAAGGCCAAATATTTTTCTCAGAATGAACCTCTCGAAGACCAAGAGTCTTGCTCAACATAATGTATACCCTAAATTTTTTTTTTTTATTAATTTATATTTCTTATCATCTACTATTCCATAAATTATACATTTTATATATTATATTCATGTTTTATATATTATATTCATATGTTCATATAATTACATGTATTTAATTTTATTTTTTTCATAATCCCTCATATAATCTCATTTTAATTATTACCCTCCCCACAACTATTCTTGTGCCTTGGTTTTTTCAGATCTGGCAAAGGCTTAAAACTTCAACTCAGTAACCCTTAACACATCAAACCAGTATTTCGCTTATCTACCTTGCCTCCAACTATCACTAATGTTCAAATATACCTATATCATTAAACTTAATTTTTATTAGTCTAATGGGGATAAGATGGTCCCTTTTAAATTAATGATGAAAATACTTAATACGATTTAGCTAAAACTCTCTCGAAACATCTCATTTTGTGACTGAAAAATTTATTGAGTAAAGTAATAAATCAGACCCAAACAATTAAACAAACGAACATGTTGTATGTCTTTTTTTTTTTTCAATTCATAACTATATACTGTTGAAAGGGAAAAAAAATCCATCCGAGAATTAAAGATGGGGGCGGTTTGAGTGAGTTACTAAAGCCCCGCGGAGGTGAGAATATTCATCTGCCCACAATTTACAATTCATAAGTCACCGCTCTAGAGCGGGTTTAATATTCAGACGGAGGCCAAATCAATTTTAATTTGGTGAAAAAGCCACCCCTCTAGCTTTTAAATTTTACATCTGCGAAATTTATTGGACTTTCTATTCTGTAATTATGATTGCGGTCAAAACTCAATAAAATCACCAAAACCTGTTGCGGATCAATAATTTATTTATTTCGAAAGATTACTTTTTTGATACCGTTGAAAAAAATAAAACTTATAAATGATTTGAAAATTTCGTTGCAATGTCGACTAAGAAATTTCACGACCCAAAAACATTAAAAAATATTTTTTTTTCTGTGTCCATTTTTTCGTAGGTGTCTCTTGATTCCTGTGAAGTGGGCACTCCTAATCATTATGATCACCGCAATATAAAAAATAATAAAAAGCCAAAGAAATAGGTTATGAGAGTCAAAATCCAGCGAAGAGAATAGTATTTTGAAAATGAGAAAAACTATGTTGATTGTATTATATAAAATAAATCAAATCCTTTTCACTTTTTCAAATATTTATTATAATTAAATGTTTAGAGCGTCTTAGCGCATTTTCAACCTACAATAGTAGATAACTCATATTTATCATAAAAAATATGATAACATATAAATTAGTATTAACAAACAACATAGTTAAACTCTGTACAGAGAATAATAGATACTTAAAATTATCTAGTTTTTCCTTTGTTATAATTTTATGAAGGTAATTTAGGGATTTGCAACCGTGGGTTAAGGAAACGTTAGCAATAATTTTATCCAGTGTTGTAAAATAAATGCTTGGAACCTACCTACAAGGGAATAAATCAGACCTTTGAAGGACCACACATCCTTTTTTACATGCAATAAAACGGTAAGAGCTGATTCTTCTTTTATAGTCCCCACTTATAAGACCTCTTAGAAGGTGTACTGGATACATGCAATTATACATACATGTACTTTTACCTGATACGTTACCTGTGAGTATATGTTTACTGTGATGCCACAAAGAGGTTTAGAGCATTCTATAGAATATCTTGAATCTATTCTATAGGAATATTGATTCCTCACGTATCTAAGTTATTATAATATATCAAAACGATCATTGCATATACTATAATAGCGATTATAATATTTTATAAATAAATATAAGGGTAATGACTCTAGAAGGTACGATACAATATAAAAACGTCTTGTAGAGCTAAATTAAACAAGAGAGGTAAAAGAGAATCGCCATATATTATACTCGAACCAATCTCAGAATTGTTAGAAGAATAATAACTGATTCGAACTCTATTCAACTTTTTATCATGCGTATTCCTATAACATTCACTAATTTATTTTGGTATTCCCAGCTCAATCAAAATTTTATAAAGTTTCTGGTGATTAATACAATCGTAAGCCTTTTTGAAATCGATATAAAGCTGATGAATTACCAACTTTTCCATAATATCTGCCTACAGAAAATAAAAATGAATAATTGAACGATTTCGCCAAAAACTACAAAAGTAGTTTACAAAAATTTCCTCGATATAATGCTTTACCGGCAAGTTGAGATTAAATTAAAATAGTGGTAACTTCTTAAACTTCTGTTTTGAAATACATCGCCTTATCTTGGCAAGTATGGCTGAATTCCAGGGTTCAAACATTCGGGATGGATCGGTGCATATTTGCTTGAGTTCATTACTCGTTCGTTAGCCACAATCTTATCCTCCCCCTCTGTTGAGCATAATATTGGCTTAGAGGCTGCTTATAATTGCCTTCCTAGCCCCCTCTTATCCACTCAACGCTTCCCTTTAGGGGTTCATTCGTTCCCCTAGTGAGCTACAGGCGGAAGGATATCAAGCATATCCTTGATCATAGTCAATTAGTCTTGAAACACCTAGTATTTTTAAAAAAAATGTTCATATTCGTAAAGGACCGTTTTTTATTACTACTTCAGTCCCGTAAGTATAAATCTTTACTCTATATACTTGAAGATCCATCCTGGCGAAACAAAAAAACATGGGTTTGCAAGAATGACAACCAGACGAAACTGGAAAGACTTCGCTTCAACATTACAAGTGGCAAAAATGTATTTCAACAACTTGCATATTGAGTACGCGAGAGAAAAAGAACAAAACTAACGTCTGTTTGAGGGTGGGAGTAGTACATGTGAATTTTAATCAGTCAACTATTAAACATAGTAGACCTGAAACTATACTCGTATATATACTCGTAAAGTGGATAAACATATAAAAGAGGTTTAAAAATTTTAATAATTGTATTTTTTCGTTTTATAATGTATAAATACATATTCTACAAAACTATTTTACTATGAAAACTTTTAAAGGTAGCCTCAAATCTGACACAATAAAAAAACATAAATTTCTATTAATTTTTAATTGAATAAATAAAAAAAAAAAAAACATTATTATCTATTAGACTCCAACTTAACAGTTGAAGAATAATTTTATATTTTAACTATGTCCCTCCTCAAATTACTTATTAATTGTAAAATGTATAGAATTGTTTCTAAATATTTGTTGCTTTTAACTTATGACCGATTGTGTATTTATTTATTTTTTAATTAATAAATCGATAATATTATAAAATACGTATTTATTTAAAAAAGGATACCATTAGGTAGCAAATTTCTTATTTAACAACCATATGAAGATTTTTCGTTACTGTAAAAAGAACTCGAACATTTAGAGAGGTAAAATTAACTCATTTATTAAAAAAATTCAAATCTCATTATATTGTTTTGAAATTCAAAATACCTTTCAGGGAAAAGACTTTTTTCCCAGAAGTGATATAACAACTCCTAATGATGATAATTTGAACCATATGAATTTTTTCCACTTGTAAAACAAAAGAATGCTTAAACTGTAAATAACAGAGGAAGGTTGGGTTACACAAGGAATCCGCTGAAATCCTTTGGTAAAAATGCTTTAGTTATTCAAAACCTTTATCTGTCTTAGCCACCGCTTCCGACTGTAATATAAAAAACCTCGCTTTTGCCTTCCCCTTTTCCAGTTTTCATGGAATTCAATTACTTATTCTAAAAGTCCTGTACATTACCCCATTCACAATTACATCAAAGTTTGTAATTATTACTTCATTTTGAAAATATAAAATGAATTCCTCAATGCTAAATATTTTTGGTATTTACATAACGCTTATTATTTGGAAGTAAAAACACTTTTTGTAAATAAAAGGAATCTGAGAGTAGCTATATTTTAAGAAACGTTTAATTCGGAAAATCCTTGAATTTATCCTCAGAGCTGCACAAACATAACTCAATAAAACAAATGTAGCTTCCCTATTGCTTTCAGAAGCTGAAATTGCATTCTATAAATTGTTAACTTGTGAAATAATATTACCAAGTTATTTCACTTAAAAATAAAGCAGCATTTAATCAGCAAAGTTGTAAATCTAAAAGAGACCCAAATGGTTTTATGTATAAATTATCTCATAGAATCACCAAGAAGAAGGAAATAGTTACAAAATTCAAATAAGGCTCGTTGAAAACTTATATACATCTAATAAATATAGAACTACTCAGGCCAGTGCGAATTACTGGTACTAAAAGGCCAGTAATATCCAAACCATTTGTAGTGTCCCAAGGAAAGTGTTCTTATAGTAATAAAAGCAATATTTAAAAGTTAATTTTTTTTTTTTTTATCACCAGTTTGGATTTCGAACATCCCACTCTACTATCCAGCAATGTCATCATGTAGTGGACGTAGTCTAATCTTCTTTGGAGCGCGGAATGTACTTCGCGGGAGTATTTTTCGATGTAGAACAGGCTTTTGATCGCGTCTGGCACCCGGGACTGCTTTACAAACTCCGTAAATTTCTACCTCCTACATACTTTCTCATCATTCGTTCCTTTCTCATTGATAGATTTTTTCAAGTAAACCACAATGGTTCCTATTCATCCCTCTATTCTCAGTCCGCTGGTGTTTCTCAAGGTAATATCCTTGGTCCTATCCTCTACACCGTCTATACAGCTGACATTCCAACCAATCCTAACACTATCCTCACCACTATGCCGATTACACATGTGTGCTCGCTGTTAATAATAATCCATTAATTGTATCCCAAAATCTCCAATCTCATATCACAGCCCTCTAAGATTGGTGTCATAATTGGAGGATTAAGATAAATTCCAACAAATCCCATCAAATCACCTTTACTCTTCGTCGTAAACCTACTGACTGCCCTACAGTTTCATTTATGTTACTCATACCCCTGTCGAACAGATCCGCTACCATGGACTACAATTGGACAAACGATTAACCTGGAATCATCACACCAGACTGAAAAGAAAGGAAACTGCACGTCGATTTCGACTATTACAGCACTTACTAGACAAACGGTCTAAACTTCCAACACATTACAAAAGACTGATCTACATGACTGTAATAAGGCCAATCTGGATATATGGAGTTGAGCTTTGAGGCTCCACTAAACCTTCGAATTCTTCTCGTATTCAATCCTTACAATCCAAAATCCTTCGTAAAATGAGGATTTTGGATCCTCAATGCTCCTTACTTTGTCAACAATAAAATCATACATAAAGACCTTAATGTTGCCTAAGTAACCGAGCTAGACCGAACCAGATTTCATTCCTTCCATTATAAACTACCTAACCACCAAAACCCACTAGTTGCCAACCTTGCATCCTCTATCATTCCCGACAATCCTCCGAAACGCGTAAAAAGAAGATGGCCACTAGACCTGCTAGTGTAAAAACGTTATTAGAGTTATATAATGGGTAGTTCTCTACACGCCTGTTTCACTCCATAATAACTGAGATCAAATTTACTGAATGTATTATGATGTGGAGTTGTAAATTTTAATAAATGTATTTTTAAAAAAAAATAAACACTTCAATGTATTTTTAATGTTTGATGAAAACTAGCTTAAATTACTTTTTCAAATTTACTATTTATCCAGAAAAATACAGGACAGAAGCATGAATCTGTTATATATTTCTTCTAATTTATTAATTTTCTTCCTAAATATAATATTAAAGGGTTGAATGAGAAATAAAATAACAGTAAATACTTCCTGTTTTTTTCTTTTTCGTTGTAGTTTGTTTAGAGAATTTTCATACTTCTTATACTTCGTAATTAAGACTATCGTTTTCTGTGAGAAACGCCGCATCACAGTATGTATGGATAATAAAACATAGAAAACTGATTTTTTTTCCTTATCCTGCATTATAATCTATCGTAGATCGTAGTATATTTACAATACTTCATTGATCATCGCTTGAATACACTGTAATTTGCTGGAAGAGAGAATGTAGGTCAGATAAGTGCAGTAGGTACAACCCCCTGGGACACGACAGAGACATAAATTAGAGACTCGAGAAGCAGCTAATAAGCTCCACCCTGGTAGCTCCGACCCAACACCAACTCATCGAAATTTCTCCCCGGAACATGTGTTGATTTAATATCAAAACTAACATTTAAAAAAATCACAGTTATTACCAGCCCATGAACTGGTGTTAATAATGTTATTTAATACAAATTTACTAATAGGTCTGCAACATTTGTTTCCGTTTTTTATATTTGCCAAAATTTGAGAAACTCTATCAGGAAGACTATTTTACAGAGACTTAATTGATTACTAATTAAAGAAAATTTAACCTAGTTTGTATGTTTATAGAATAATATTCATCGATGAATTGCTGTTCCATTATCAAAATAGGTAAAAACTTATAAAATCAGAAAATCTAAATTTTCACAGTTTTTGACCATTTTTCCTATTTTTCCTTACTGTATGTGCTGTAATGGTGCAGGTTTTTTTTTTTTTTTGTTAATTCAATTTCATTATGTACTCTAAATTATTTATTAATAATTTATCGTGATATTATTAATAATTAATGACCGTAAAATTATTAATAATAATTGAGGAGAAGATGGTTAACAAATGGGTCCACAACATTTCATCAACAGACATTCCACCCAATGTTCGCAATATTCTTTAACCATCTTCTCCTCATTTATCATCCACGGTCAACTATCTCTCATAATTATTAATAATAATATTTATTACTAAGTTTTTAATAAATACATTTTTATTACTAAGTTATTAATAAATTACTTTTTATCAATAAGTTGTGAATAAATGACTTTTTATTAATGAGTTACTAATAAATAACGTTCTATTAGAAATTGGTGATACCCTCATTTGTTATCCTAAGTATCTCGATGTTTGGATTATGTAATTGTTTTTAGTATTCAACATACTTTCGATAACATAACATAAAGTGTCAATCAAATTAAAAAATCTACTCCTAATTTGATTAATTTTGGGATAGATTTATATTGAATAATAATTTATGTTTTCGTGTATTTTTACTTTATTTTATACTTTTATATCAAGTTCAGAATTATAATATGATTTTTTTTTAATTTTACTTCTATATCTATATCTTTACTTTTCTTCGATTATAACAACCTTAATTTACACCACCTATTGATTCCTTGGTAATTATAATTGAAGGGCTCGAAGCAAGATTTTGATAAGATACATGATGACATTTTTTAATACGATAAGAATATAATTAAAAATTATTATTGATTTGTAGTAACATTAAGTACAAAATAAGTAATAGGGGTCCTGGACCCCAGGAGATCAGGTCCACTGGGACAGAAGCGAAGCTGAGCTGAGAAGAATAATTTTTTTGTGTGTTAAAATATTAAATAACATTGAGATGAGTAGCTTAACACCAAACCCAGGTAGAGGAAGTGAGAAGTGAATGACGGGGCAATAATAAAAACAAGTAAAATCGGTCCACATTTCACAAAGAAGTTCACTCATCATATATATTCAATCTGCTCACTAATTTTTCTTCCAAAGTAACATTATATTCTATATCACTACAGATTTCAAATAACCAATAGTCAAAATTATGTTAATCATTATTAAGCAAGACTGTTTGTCATAATCCCATTTATTCATTTTCTATTTTTACTGTAATTTAACACGTATTAGATGCTTCATTTATTTAAGGCTCTTAATAATACCGTCAAATTTCACCAGCCATAACAATCTATTAATTAATTTTGATAAAATCAGACAGAAAAAGACAGCGATTATCAGAATTAAATAGAGGGGTAAACAAAAATTTTAAGTTCGTAATTAGTGTTTTATATAGTTCATCTTTTGTAATAGTAAAGGTAAATATGTAATAGAGAAATGAATGTGCATTTTACTCAAAATCCTAACATTCATCAAAGTCACATTCTTGTCCCAAGCCATTCAATCGATCTTAGATAGCTGAAACTTTGAAACTTTACTTACTCTGAAAACAAATTCTGGTGCAGTGCGCTAATCATACTATTTTCGTTAACTATAAAATTCGTTTTCAGGGTTTGTCGAGGTTAAATAATTAAATCTTTAACGGATTTTTTTAGAAAATTGTAAAACAGTAAAATTAATTTTCTAAATTGGTATTTCCGACCAGCCGATGTTAACGAAAAAAATTGCTGTTCCAGGTATTCTCACGCTCTAAATATGTAATTTCAGTTTTGTATAAATTATTCTAAATAATTGCTTATTTATTTATTGCTTGCTTATTCTTTTTTTTTCTTTATACTAAATAATTGCTCTTATGCTATTCACACTCGGATCAATTTGCAAGACTCAGTTATTTGAAATTATGAGACTTCAAAATATGTATTTCCAGCGGAAATTCCAATTTAATATTCTTCTCCTTACTATGTATTCCATACATCAGTAACTAACAATAAAATTGTATTCATAGATATTAAAAGTAACAGAGTAAACTAGGATCTTTTTCTTGTATTTATACCGTAAAGAAAATGATGTATAAATTTCAGACTTTCCTGATTCCTCTAAGTTGGTCAAAAGTGAGGAATATAAAAAAAGTCCAAAATCTGAGGCAAAATAAAATAATTTTATTAGTCCTATAAAATCCTTGATTTTTTTTTTTGTCGTGTTGTTTATTAAAGGCCCCCAAGGATCGCTATGCAAGTGAAGAAGAACGCGTGTCGAATAAATACTTATAAATAATTAGCCATTAGTTTCCCGTCTTGGGTTATTTAAAAAGCCCGAGATGGTCCCGCTCGAGAGATGTAAATTGAAGCCATAATTAAATTCTACCTGCCTGGTTTCCAATTCAGCCCCCGTAGTGGCCCTTTCTTTTCAACCACTTTTGCTTCATTTATTATTATATTAGAGGAGAACCACTCACTGTCTAAGTAACTCGATGCTTTTCCAAGACTTTTTTGTAATTCCGAAAAAAACTAGTAAAAAAAAATTCTCCTGAATCCTTTTCACTTTGTAAGGTACAAAGGTAAGAAGTAATTTTTAATTGCCATTAGACAAAGAAGTTCATTTTAACAAATTGAATTTCTTTAGTCTTTACTATTTAATTTCAAGCCAGGAATAGCTTAAATTTAATTCGTTGAATGAAATTGATGAGAAATCTCATTTAAAACGAAAATTATTTCTTTCAAATTATATATAAAACGTACCATACACTACAGAGGAAGAAAAAGAACAAAAAATAGATCTATGTATATAGAGAACAAAATTAAAAAGGGACTCGAAAAAACATGATATATA
>NW_027110173.1:205066-209708 GCF_000696795.3 Halyomorpha halys
ATAGATATCAGGACCATTTTATGTCCTCCATTTTGAATAATTTCAAGAGGTCAAGAGCTACCTTGCCTTGAGCCAGACAAAAAGATTAGCCCATTAATTGAAGTCTGCCTCCCGCATAGTTTTAATTCAACAGATATTAATCAGAGGTTGAGCAGGGAAGCTGTATGGACGGGACATAATATTAGGTAGGTAAGTCACCAGCACGATTTACAGGAATTTCCAAATTAAGAAAACCAACATTTAATTAATATCAATTTGATTTTTACCGCACAATTGTTTATTTCGTTCAATTTGGTCAAATTTACTATTTTATTTTCTATTGTTTTCACCAGACCTGTTTTTTTTTGGTTTTTTATATTCTTTTCATCAGTTTTTGTTAAATATAATTTAAAGTTAATAATATTTGAAGTTCTGTTACTTAATTAATCAATCAAGTTCCATATCATACAGTCCACTCATTCATTCAACAACAAAGTTTCACTCTAAATTACCAAGATCACCAAATATTAGATTCGAATCATTCTGGCGCAAAGAAAAGAGCAGTAAACATGCTCAATTTTTTGTAATTTATTCAACAAATATCAGATAGTGAAGGATTAATAAATAACATTTTATCAACAAACTAACGTATGCATCTGAAACACTTTATTGTTTTATATAGTTCATATTACTTAATATTAAAGCTAAATATGTTATAGAAGGAGAAATCAGCATCTAGCATAAAAATTCTAATCATTCAAATTGCAGCTGGTCATATTGCTGGATCAAGCCCTTCCATTGTTGAGCAATAGTCCCTTAACTTCAATTAGGTTTTGTAAGGACATGGAATTTGAACTGTATATGAGCCAAACCGATATCAATACAGCGAAGGAATTGTCGCATACTGAATACTGCAAGTTATTTGTTTTTATAAAAAAAAAAAAATAAAAGTGCTTAATACTTATAGGAGATGTTTAATGAAATATGCATTGCCTTCATATCAGCCATAGAGGATTCAGGACCGGCATGACAAAAACTAAAATCATTCAAGAAAGGGATTGAAAATAGATTATTCTGGCAAAGAAAGGAATATCAAAAAATCATTTAAGTTAGATGTGGGAGGATCACCCCCAGTACGAAGAAACAATAGAACTGCCCACACAGCATGTTATATGTTATATCTACCTGCAGTCAGAGAAAATACTTGTTAAAAATGTTTCATAGCATCTGGAGGAGAAGGGAGATAATATACAGAAGATATGTACATCTAGAGATAGTAGAGAGGGTGAAAAAAGAGGTTATTTTTCTGAACAACTTTGCATTGACAACAGAAATAAACAACACGCCTGCTAAACTTATTCAAATCGTCATTTTATTCAATATTTGAAAACTAACAATATAAATATTCAGTGATTTTTACTTTTCAGTTTTTTTTTTATTAATATAAACTCTAATATTCCTTTTTTTACATATATATACTTTTTGGAGTCCTTCTACATCTTCAAGGTTTATATTATACAATTTTAAAACAATTTTTATTGTATCAATAAATTCTTATTTGTTTCCATTATCTATATTCAATTTTATGTTGTTGTTTGTTAGTTTTGAAAGTGCGTTTAACAGTCTGGTCATCAACGCCCGTTGGTTGTTGGTTTTGGTAAGGCCTAGTTGTTCCATAGTCAGAGCTTTGGTATGGTGTACTGATCCGCACCAGTTGGACTCATTTCCGTGAGATTTGAAATATTATCTAGCTAGGCAATTATAATTTGTTTAATAATCGTTACGATAGTGGAAAGGATGATGAAAAGCAGATAAGTAACTGTTCTAATTTTAAAAATAAGGCAAGCTAAATAGATAATTATAATAATTATAGGTTGGTTATTAAGTTATTCTGATGGATGAATTTAATGACTTTTTCTATTATAGATTCGTCGTTTCTCAACGCCATTGGAACATTTGTTGGTATCCCTAACTGGTTCAGACTTAATATGTAGTGATGACATTCTTCAAAAATGTGTTTGACGGTCAGATTGCTATTACATTTCGAACATTTTGGAGAGGCCTCTCCTGTTATGAGGTGGATGTGTGTCAGTCGGGTATATCCTATTCTGAGTCGGGTGATCACTACTTCTTCACGGCGACTACCTCGGGTTGATGTAATCCAGGAAGGACAATTTTATTTCGTTTCTTTTAAAAAAAAAATAAATAAAAAAACAATCTCTTTACAATTCTATCTTTTTAATATATTAAGATGGTTGGTTCTCTTTTTATTTATTTATTCTTTTAATGTGACGGAATAAAAATATATAATTGTAGATACAAGGAACAAGCTAGAATTTGTGATGTAAAATGAATTATTTTACAAAGAATAAACCCTGGAGATGCTGCAAGACCTCGAAATGTCGATGTTTTGTTTACAAAAAGGAAATATGAAAGTTTATGTTAATAAATAACAATATTTGAAAAGTACTCATTACTGAAGTAATATTACAACAAATTAAGCCTTTCCAATATAGGATAGTTGTATATAATACGTACAGAAAATAAAAATAAAAATAATAATATTTGAAAACTAACAATATAAATATTCAGTGATATTTATGTTCCAATTTATTTTTCATTATTATAAAATCCAATTTATCCAACAATTTGTATTATTTATATCAATAATTATACTATTTTTTCCTGTGACCATATAATTGTAATCGCCTCATGATTCCAACTGTCTTTATCAGATTGTGAGATAGTTGCCTTTATATTCTTTTATTTTTTATTTAAAGTGTCGAAATAAAATTGTGTGGATGCAGGAACAGGGAACAAACTAGAATTTGTGATACTATATTTTTTTTTTTACAAGATTATAAATTCTGAAGACGCTGGGGGACCCAGAAACGACGGGCTTATGTTAATGTTTAACTATGTAACTTTAAGTGGATCATTTTTTAACGACATCAATGGTAAAAGTTTTGATTTGTCTTGGAGCAATAGTTCTTATTTCATTCCAGATTCATTTTACATAGCAACACCTAGGAATAGGCAGTGGGCTCATTCATGGGTGTAAACTTGTCACTTCAACAAAAAGTAAAGAAAATCTTTTCAAAATTCTACAAATAAAGATAAAATTAATATATCTGTTTATAAATTAGTTTTAAGGCAATTTTAACTGTCAAGATTTCCTACGAGCCAGAATAAACATACATCATTCTCTCAAACTAAGGTTGACAATGTCATTTATCGATTTTCATTCTTTATTGTCGACACTGCTGTATAGTTCATTTATACACATATATTGAGGGAGAGGCAGTATTAAAACTGACTTTAATTAATAGCGAAAAAAATAGATAAAAAAATAATAATATCTTAAAAATCTCATTTATGCCAGTGCAAATGCCTAGGGAATAAGGAAGAGCAGGTTAGATATGTGTCTGTTAAACAATGCATTGAAAACGTTGCCCGGGTCCATCGGCGCTACAATAAATTCACATCGAAAACCGTCGTAACGGCCCCACTGGAACATGCCACAGTTCTCTTGGCTATATTTCATCACGCCAGCTGGATGTCACACAAATATCATGGCGTATATATTAGGGACAAATCTTTAGTCTAAATGCATTTTTTTGTTTTTATGACTGATTTAATAAATACAATGTTTTAAAAGTTTGGAAATCAATACTGATAAAAATGTTATTAATAAATAGAGAAACAATTAACTACCTCGGTTCTGAGATTACTTGGGTTCAGTATTTAGTGAAAAAATCCTGTTTCTTATTTAATTCATTATATTTTAATATATTAAACTTTGATGGCTTAGTTCATAAAACACTACATTTTATTTAATAGCTAATTGGTTTAATTGGATACAAATCTGTTGTTTTTAATAATATACATATCACTAAGTGTGAGTTAAGCAACGTAATATTACATATTGCATCATTTCGGAGCAAAAGTAGTAATACAAAGTTATTTATTTTCAATTTACAATTAACATGTATTGTCACCCTAGCCTAATATGAGAGTTAGCGTTATTCCTTTCCGATTTTTATAATATATATATATATATATATTGAAACAACTATATTGAGGCGACCTTTCGCAACTTTATTGTTTGTATAGTCATGCCCTACAATGAAAAATACAGTTTTCTAGAACAAAGAATTTATTCAACTAATTATTTAAAAACTCTAATGTAGTGAGTATAATTTAAGATATAACATTTGTAATTAAAACATTACTTATTGTTCTATATTACTGTGATACAATTAACTCAAGGTTTGCGCCAGAAATGAATAGGGCTTTAACGGAAGAAGGTAAGTGTGGGTTTGTTTTGTTTTTTCCAAAAGATGACCTTTCATTCTAACAGGTAGTCAATCTGTTATTACTGTTTAGTCTATGTATATTTAGTATTGGTAACTATGTCATATGTGTTTATAAGGTTGAATAACATGAATCTAATGAATGTAACGAACTGGAGTAACAGGAATTCTTTTATATTTTTCCATAGTCGTTACTTCTTTTAGGTTTCGCTCAAAGTCGTTTTTCCCCCGATACATGATTTTAAATTTATCAAAATCTATGTTGTGTTTGTTTTAAGTATAATATTAATTAAATATTAATATCAATTACGCACCCCTGCGTGGAGTCCCAGGAGCCAGTGGACAGCAAG
>NW_027110173.1:210733-225843 GCF_000696795.3 Halyomorpha halys
AACTGTAGTGGTGAAAAAAAAAATTGTTTATTATATTCTATTATTGTATATCTTTTTTTTATGATTGTACCATGAATATGTAATGTAAATATGTCCGATTACGGATTGATAAGTACGCTGTGTCAGATAGCAACCTAATGTATTTAGGCAGCATATATGAATAAAGTATTTCTCTCTCTGTGGTGAGAGCAGTTAGGGGTTTTCTTTATAGAGGTAAAATAATATTTGTGTTGTTATATCCTTATTTTGAGGTATTATTCCGAAGTTCCAAAATATGATTTCCGTTAGTTCTCTTCATAGGAAATTTCAGACGTTATGATTGATTGTAGCTCTATTTCGTCTTTGTCTTTAGTGTCATAGAAAAACAAGAAAATCGCGTAGTAAAAAAAAAATTCAGGCGTAAATAATTTTAATTTATGTTACTCCAACCTCATAAATACATAAATATAATTAAAAACCACATTGACAACAGACACATACATATGCATATAATTCAGCCGTCCAACCAATCAAAATAGCGTCTGTTTTGACTAGACCTTCCTCAAATTTTGAGTTATGAAGGAATTAGATCCAAGTCAAGATTTTAAGATATCAGAAGGTGTTTAATTAGAAAAGGTGATATTAAGAACAATGAATATATTAAAATAGAATTAAATAACTGGTGAAAGGGGAAGGCCGAAAAAAATACAATGAGGTTAGTTTGTTAAGTAATAATTTTTATATGGGGGATAGTGGTCTATAGGTGAGATGTGATGAGGTTCGCCATTTGGGTTGGTAGAAATGATATCTTATGTGAGTAACTGGGTGCTAGGTTGTCTGCACCATGTGTCGTGGGCACCTGGTGGATGCTGGGCCACTTCTGCTCAACGAGATGGCTATCCTCTGCTGCTTCGCTAACCACGCTCGATGCTGGAGGTACTTAGCCAATCGTGTTTATTTGGCCGTGGTATCAAGAAAAATAGGAAGCTCGTTCTACTCTCCTGAGCACATCCCCACTTCCGTTCGCCCTCGAGGTGTCTTATCCGTAATTATCCGGAGCTAACACTGTAGGTAGTGCTGGGTTACGTTTACTTTGGTAGCCTATGGCGCTCCCTCTAGTATTTATGAATATACAGCCCAGATATATAACCCCAACACATAAATGTTATTCCTGTGGACTGAACAGCGTCTTTTGATTCCACATGTCACAAATCAAGTCACACGTAACAATTTCTTACTTCATTTGTAATTCCGGCCTTTCATCAACTTGGCACTATCTATTATTTTATCGCCAAAAGCTTTACAATTTTTTAAATCCACAAACCTCAGGCTCATCCTCACCTATCTCAGCCAGTGTTTACGAGACAGTTACAGATAGTAGATAAGATCTTCCTCTTCTTTCTATCTACTTTATTATTCACTATATATATTGCAACTCCATTTCTCGGAGTCAGTCCATCTTTTTAGAACTTCACAATAGAAGATCTTAAATATGTTTTCTTATAACTAAACGTAAATTATCTGTTTTCCTATAATTGGGATTTAAAACTTAGTATATATATGGTTAAAGAATACAAGACTAGTAATTAATACATTTCTCAACTTAGGAGTTTAACCTTTTTGAGCTTCAATCGATTGCCTCATTTGCCCGGACCCCTAGTCGACCTAGCCGCAACGATGACAACACGATTAACGGGGAGACAAGATATGGCTTCACGCACTCTCAAGTAAGTGGTTTCCAGAATCTAGGTTAAGGGCTTAGAAGGGAGGGCGTGAGGCCGCACACTTATGGAGAATTACTCAGCTCTCTCCCAGTTGAATCCATTCTGTCGGGAGATTAGCAGTCATTAGGGCCTTCAGCCTTTCATTCCCTATCCTCGAATAATTATTAATTTTAGTCAGTACATCTTCAAAACTCAGAAATAATCAATAAATCTTTCCTAGACTATAAATGTAATACCAAAACTAATATACCTATTAAGAAAAACAAAATTAATGATAATTTTCCTTCCCCTCAAGAAAAATAGTTATCTTTACTGTTACATGATGTGTTACATTACATTATGTATTTAACAACAAAAAAGGGTAGATCCATTTTTAAAGAGGATGGATTATTTTTTTTAGGTTTTCTACAATATATAGCGTTCTCTTCAATCCGATAGACGCATTTTCCTTCAAAACATAACAAACCTAAACATATCAAAGTTAGGTTCGACAGTAAAAATAGGATAAATCCAAATAATAAAAATGTAGCTCAATATTCATCAAATGTATATTTTTCTTCCAAACAACATTTCGCCGATAAATCCATTCTTATGCATACTGAACAATAGACCCAGCTAAATCAAATAACACAAGTCATAAATCAATTCGCCTGATGATGGCTTGGTAGTCAAAAAGTTGTTCCTAAGGAACGTTTGCTAAAAACCTTTCTATTTTTTTTATTATTTTTAATACTATGTTCTTATTGAAAATCTATTATGAGCAGGGAAAAACCCCTGTGTCTCAAAACAACCAAGTCCCAATGAATAATTTATTTATAACCATTGGATTTTATTTAATTTCCAAAGAAAATGGAGGGAAAATCAATGAACTAAACCCATGACATTTCATTTTTAAGATAGGGAGATAGAAAAACTATATTTAAAATATTTATGCTTCCCAACTGTATTGGATTTTCAAATACACGGCCTACTTATACCTAGTCAGATAATTTCTTTTCACTTTTTATAAGAAACAAGCATAGTACAGTAAAAAGTTTTTTTTATATATTTTTTGTTTTATATTCGATCCGTTATAGACCCCATTTTGCTATTTTTATCCATAATCAAATATCAAATGTTTCTGGTCGAACTAACTAATTGGAGAAACATATCGACCAAACAACTGAAGGGTTCGCCAACAATCGCAGAGTAATAAACAAAATAAACTTTTTATTTGAACCTTAATGGAATTATTAAAACAGAGAGAGAGCAGAGAATGCACAGAATAGAATTAAAAATAGGGAGGATAAAGTTCCACCTGCCTCGTCCAATGTTTTGCTTACCTGACACCGGACAATAAAAATGTATTCATGGAGCATGTCTCTTTGACCGTTTAATAATTAAATTTGAGGAGAGAAGACTCATAATGGAAACAATAACCCCTTAGAATTAAAAAATCCAAATCATATTACCATTTACTAATGTTAATTTCCTAACTGAAATATACAATCAAAATATTATACTACTCAAAGATACCTCAATTTCGACCAAAGTAAAGGAGTTCAAAACAATCATGAATTACATTATATTGATTTTTTTTTTTAAATCATAAACTATAATTTTGAAATTAGGTCATTAAAGACGGCAGAGCGGGATTGTCTATTTCCTCCATATCTCAACTTGATAGCGCTGTAATGAAAGAAAAAGCAACCTAGAAACTAAACTCTTCATAAAATAAAAGTTTAGAACCCCTGCATTACAGATAAAAATGTTACCAAGAGTGAAAGCACCAGGCTTTGTCAATAACACTTGTAAAACTTGGGATGAACTCAGGAGGAAAATAATTGGAATCATGCGAGAATAACTAGAAACTAATTGTTGTGCTATTTTAATTCTATAGTATTATGTTATTAGCTTATGTTTCTGCCTTTATGAAAATGGTAAGAATAACATTAACTCGGCTAAAGAATTGAACGAAAGTCATTCTACCATATCTTCTTTAGTGAAATAGTTTAAAATCCAAAGAAGCGGCAATATTCCTCCTTCTGGTCCCATCCTACTCGCAGCAGGAAAGCAAACGATTTCTTGTAGTATTAGGAAAGAGAGAAACACTTTATTTAGCCATGCTACCTAATTAGGTTAGGTTGCTACAATATACAGCATACCAATAAATCCATGATCGGACATATATTCACATGATATAACAACTATTTTTTTCCCTACCTTTTCCTTTTACAATCAATTCCAGAAGGAGGTTGCACTAATGAAAATGTCATAATCTCATATTTGGAGACCATAACACAAACAAATTTAGATTGTAACATGGCGTACACAGACCAACCTAATCACAGTAATTGTATGTTTGAAAAGTCTACACACCAATCACACATATTTTTTTTTTTCAATTAAACAATTTCATTATATTTGACAATTTTTTTCTCCCTATTTCGTTCTCCCAGACCTTTACTTTCCAGTGATCCGCTACTCACGTTCGATCCGTTAAACAAATTTATCGTCAGACAGCAGTGTAAAGTCAAACCAAAGACAATAGTCACCCCAGTAGATCAGTTTATACAAAGAAACAAATAAATATATATATATTTATAAAGAAAATAAAGAAGTTAGTAAAAAGAAATACTTCAATGAATAGATAATTTAAAAGAAATAATTTAATGAATAGATAAGTTAAGATAATACATAAATTAAAACACAAATCGACAGGTTCACATATTAAAATAAATAAATAAAACAATGAATCATCTCAGAACTGATTCCGATACAGCAGATGATGATGAATGATCCCCAGAGGCTCCAAAATAATATTTTCCGCCAAGTTCGCTATATCCCCGATGCTAACACTAAGAAGCTCCTTGTTTTATCTGGCATTGTTCCGAGAAACAGATCCAAACCAGAGACCTCTCTCGGTGAACTCTCTCTCCGAAGGTCTCGCGGAATTTTCCTTTAAGAAAAAGGACGCATTTTTCATATATTTCCTTATTTTCCTATTCCACTCCATCCACTCATCGAGGTCATTATTCTCAAATCTCACCGTTGAATCCAGGACCGGAGCCGTGCCTCCGGTTCTAGAGAATGGAAAAATATCAGCGTATCTTACGGATCTGTCGTCAACACAATAAACCTCATCGAAGGAGGTGAAGTCTTTTTTTCCCGGGATCTTCATCAATTCTTCTTTGATCCTGTGGTGCCGACGTGTTATAAGGAGGGAGTTGTTGGGGCATTTTCCCAGCACATGGGCTGGTTTTTCAGAATCTCTACCACATTTGCGAAAGAGAGACCATAATTTTCCTTGTTGTCCACTGGCTCCTGGGACTCCACGCAGGAATGCATAGTCGATATTTTGTTTTAGGACGTTCGGCCATTCGTATCCCGAGAGTACCTGCTTCTCACACACATAACTATTATATCTTTCGGGGTCTTTTTGAAATGGCGAATACCAATACCCTTCCACCTGTAATTGACCTATTCTTCAAAAGTATTCTCACGCAATGACTGCCGTAGAGCTCTCACACTTTTGTAGCCCTGATCCACACCGTTTATCGGCACATGACGCGATTTCGGCTTCGTAATTAAAAATTGGAGACTGGAATAGGGCATCCAGAACATTCGACAGCAGCTGGACAATGGGTCAATGCTGCAGAGGAGCTTCCTATTGGCAGCGGATCATATCCAGTCCTCGTACCTGTTGGCTGCATACAACATCGCCGACGAGAAGTTAGCAGGGACCCTGATGATGGCCTTGATACTCCTGCGGATAGTGGTATCAATATCCTCCAATATCACAGGACATATCTTAGTAAGGGGCACAGTCTTGCCAGGGAACAAGTATTGGTTGACAATGTTGATCTATTTTCGTTCTTGCTTGAGCAAACATTAGCTCACTAATTTATTGTGATTATTAATTAACTTCGTCACCACCTCTTCTCCAGACACTAGTTCTCCCGAGAATGTTGTACATAGTGACGTCGGTTTTTACCGTTTGGATGACATCAGTTCACTCAAGGGAGAGCTTTTCTTTCTTCACAGCTCTTCTTTGTCCATTATGATAGAAGAAGAAATGTGTGGAGGTTGTATTCAAAGGTTTTGTTCCAGGCCTAACATCGGTTTTAAAATTTAAATCTGCAGGAGTACCTTCAGCAACAACTGAGGACTGGTTATCTATGGTTTGGCCTCTGACAATGACATCTTTAAGAGATGTTTAATAACTTACGCCTCATCGTTACTCGATAATCAATAATTATCGAGTCTATCTCATATTATAAGTTTAAAAAACTAATGCACCGCCATCAATATTGTTCGCTCTCCAGCCGATAGACTAAGGATTACAAACCAATTTTGGAAACACCTAGTTTTAACGTTTCTTCAAGAGGAGTGGCAGTGAGAAACTAAAATCAGTATCTTCGATGTTATTATAATTGTCTACTCAACACCACGCTCAATTTTATGCAGCGGATGTACCTGATTTTTTTTTTATGGTGCGCATCTTTAGAATTGCCGCGTATGTTTATTGTTCTACAAAAAACAATGAACAGTTCTATATCATCATCCGTTTTAAGACTTTTTTTTTAATTTAGTAGTTATAATTGATATTTAAAAAATCCCTATTTTATATTTATGAAACACAATTAGTGATTGGTGACAACGACGATAGGCTATAATCACCGAATACATAGAATGTTAACGATATACACATTGTTTCGGAAAAGGGTTGTCTCATCTTGCCCAAATTTGGAGGAGCATTGGGGATTTGTGTGAAACAGGTGATTCAGTCTCCTGCTATCGCTCACACGTACATACAATTATTTTACTCACCAGCCCTATTATTCGAAAACGGCTAATCCGATTTCCTGCAAATTTGGAGAAAAAAAAAAAAGATATTGAATAGAATGAAAATAGTATAGTGTCAATTTTATCAAATTCCATCTATAACTATACCCCAAAATATTTATCTTGACACACATTTATCAATAATTAACTAATAATCATTAATAATTTCCCAATTTTGTCATTACTAAAGCTTTAATTTGTTTTAGGCAGAGATAGATAAAAAAGATCATGATCACAAAATTGTTACCTGTACCGCGTGGTTTCACAACCACTCATATTTGTAAATAATATTATAACACTTTAATCTATTCAGATTCAACTTAATTTAACTCTAAATAATAAATTGTTGATAAATATATTTTAGTAATGGGAAACAAAAAAACTTGAAAATCATTTTTAATAAAGGCTGTACACACAAGTTTTATTAAATATTAAACTTTTTTTCATTTCAAGATTTTTGTTGAAGAGTGGTGGAGAAATATAGGAGGTAATCATCCAAACCAACTCCCTGGAAGTGGTTTCGTACCAGGAGCTTAAATTAGGCTGAAGCAGTGGATGGACGATGCGGTCTCCAATTGCTTCCAGCACCAACTTCACTCCTTGTAGGCTCTGGTTCTCTGATTCATAACAGTGAAAAAGATCTGACCTACATTTTTCGTTTACATTACATTTTTGCCAATTTTTTTTTTTTTTATTTTGTATATTTATTAAAATTTATAACTGTAAATACGTATGAATATGGACGTAGCACAACGAGATCTTGTCTAAAGAACCATTTATAGCAAGCAGAAGATCATTTAATTTATTTTCCGATTTCGTTTCAATTTTATTTATCAAAAAGTTATATTTTTATTTTATTTTGTAAATACATTTTAATAAAGTTTATTCGTATTTAATTTATATTTTTAAATAAGGAACCTTCTGAGTTGGAAATTAACTAAATAAACAATAATTATTATTTCCACAAATTTTCTGGTACAAAACACCCACAGGAAGTTCTTAAATATTCTTGTTTTAATTTATGAAAAATCATTACAGGTTGTTTAATAACGAATAATGAGCTAATAAAAATAGATACAAGAAACAATATAATAAATAATTAGTACTAATACACCTAAATTAAATTTTTCCTGTTTTAGTCTTATTCTGAGCAATATAAATATTTCAGTTTTTTACTTAATAAGCATTTGTATGTATTTGTCACTAAGTGATTCACCAAATATATTATTTCACCATATCGGGCAAATTATAGCAGCTTAAATAAAAACAATTACTTGTGCTCGTTGTATTGTACTTTTAGCAGACTTTAGGTGCAAGGACCGAACCGTCACATTATTTTGTTATGTAATAATACGTTTCACAGACACTTATGAATAAAATTTGTTGAATTTAGAGGCAAAATTCTGTCACTAATTTCAATTAATAAATTAAATGTTCTACCTTTTGGCTTTTATGCCATCATCAGGAACAAACGTTTCATTTTTTCTTTCTAGAATAGATTCTTAAACCCGTCTTCCACAGTAGAACAGGTTATAAAAGGTTTTCAAGATAGCTGTGAACATACTAGGGGAACTGGCAACCCTCCTTCTCTCTTTCAAAGCAAAAAGTGAAGGCAAAAAAGCCACGCTCACGGATTACGTTGGGATTAACAGGAATATCTTACCTTTGTAATCTAAACAGAAGGCAGCTAGCCATGATCAGCCATGATTGATTCCTACTCTTCCTCAAGTCCTCTGCCAAGCCTATGAAAGGCTTATAAGGCCCTCCATTTTGGCTTCACATTTTCTCCAATCTTGCCACCTCCATAATATTCCTTTCTCCAAGAATTATACGGATTTCTAATGGTTATTCCACAGCTCTCTAAATCAAAATCTCCAGCCCCATATTTTATTCAAGAAATATTATTTATTAATTATAACTTTGTGCTGTAGAATTTAATACATCCTAATTATTATTTAAGTTAAAAATTTAATTAATATTACTCAAGAAATAGAGTTTGCTAATAATATTCGTATAATGTATAACACAAATATAACGTATAAAGTGTAATGATTAAAATATATATAAAGTACCATTATAAGTTTGTTTTACATCTAATAATTGACTTTTTGATAAAATAAATTAATTTTAATATTTGATATTTTTTAGTCATTATCTACTGTTTTTTTCTTTTTTGTTTTTTCGAAGTCAAAATTTCGTTTGTAATTGGTACTAAGAATAGATTTACAATGTCTTTTCCAGAAAATCAAGTTTCTCTTTATTGTTGGGGACCAAATTTAGTATATTATTAATCTTTTTTTTTACAAATTTTAAATTTTTACATTCATGTATTTCTAAACATATTAATAACACCATTTATAATAACCTATCAATATGTGCAATACAATATAATTTACTTATCAAGTCAATTTTAAAAGATGTACCAGTATGCATTTAACAAATACGTCTTCAATTAATTTCATACATTATTAAAATTTATTGGGAATACACAGGCCTTTTTTTTTAAATAGATATAGACTAATTATGTATTGCTAATAATATAATATCCAAATTAGTTATGATCAATCCAATGACAAGAGCGATAAAATTTAATAATACAAAAATTCATATTTAGAAGCCTTATTTGCTTTTTAAATGGGTATTATTTTTAAGAAATGACAAACATTTAAAACCTAAAATAACATTCAAACCCCTTTTCATATTCTCTTAACAGTTGGTTGTTTTTTTGTTTTTTTTATAAAACTTAATAATCTTCTCAATACTAATAAATTGGGTTGATAAATTTTTCATTTGCTAATGAACTAATTAATTATTTGCCTTGATTACCTTACTGCATAATAAACGACCATTGAGGCTAGGGCCATTCATGAAGCCCTAATTAACTAGTACATTCATGAGTAAGTACGCTGCAATGGCGCAAACAAGAATAATCAACATTAATTGTATTTATTAATTATGGAAAGCAACTGTAATAATTATTGAAAGGATTTATACAATAAGGTGGTGTAGATACATTATTTTTAAATTAAACTTAATGTCTAATAATTGAATTGAACACATTTAACATCTAACAATAAAAAAGATATTAACAATTAAAAGATATTTTCCAAATAACTCTTTGTATAATAAGAAACGTTTGAAAATTGCTATCTTTGTTACATTTTTCTGGCTACTTTCTGGAATATTCCAATAATTAGTGGAAGAAAACAAGAGATTAATACTTTTTAAATATTCTTTGTTAATGGATCGTTAGTACTATATGGAAAGAACCAATCTTTCCGGTAAACGGTATGATTCAATCAAGCCCGCTCAAAGGTGCATTACATACAGTTGTGCTTAGTATTATACGAATACAAATAGTAAGAAGTAAGCCGGGAAGAAAACAAGGCAGTTATCTCACTCCAATTTTTTATTACTCTAATGAAATCTATGTACAATTACTAGTAAACATTGATTAGTCTGCCAAGTATAGGTAGGGGGTATAAAAATGGCGGCTGTTTCAAAACCCTAAAAAAACATTAATTTTTCATTCAGAGCTCTATATCTTAAAACCTACCAAAAACAATAAAAAAAACTAAGAGAACATTACTTAAAGGAGAGTAAAGTTGCTGAAATATTAGCCCTAAAAGAGCTATTTACGTCCAATAGTTCTCGAGGTATAGCTTTTTAAAAAGCAAAATTTCTTAAAAATCTTCTAAAAGATTTGTAGTTAGCTAATTTATATTGAGAAATCTATGTCTCAGGAACTATGAGACGTACAGATGTCTATTAGCACTCAAATTAAAGCTAGTTTAATGGACTATATAGAAGTTTCTGACCTTTACCTTCGTAGGAATAGTAGTTTTCATGATATTTGCTAAAATAAATTGATTTATAGCTATTCCGACAATAAGTTTGATTTATGAAAAACTTCATTTCAGAAACCATTGGACGTAGAGATGTTTGCCAGCGCTCAAATTAAAGCTATTTAAATTTACTACAAAATAGTTTATAATGTTTATCTTTGTAGGAGTAGTAGTTTTTATGATATTCGACAAAATAAACTCACAAAATGTTAATTTATAGTTGTTCGTATAAAATGTTTGATTTTTGAAAAAATATATCTCTTGATCCATACGACGCATATATGTCTGCTAACACTCAAAATAAAGGAAATTTAACTTACTATAAAGTAGTTTATGACACTTATCTTCGTAGGCGTAGTAGTTTTTCACATATGAATATAAATTTGGCAAATGAAAATTATAAATCAATTTATTTTACCAAATTTCATGTAAACTATTACTCGTAAACTGTTCCTACTTTTAAGATATAGAGCTCCGAATGAAAAATTAAATATTTTTATCGTTTTCAAACAGCCGCCATTTTTTATTCCTCCTGCCTGTAAGTTGGCAGACTCATGAATTTTGACTAGTAATTATACATAGTTTTCATTAAAGTAATCAAAAATTGGGGTGAGATAACTGGCTTTTTCTCCTCTTGGGCTCTTGTACTAAAAGGATTACACGAGTATCGTATGATAGCATTTAAAAATTCATTGATTTAGCAATACAAATGTATAGATAAAATAGTTAAAACAATACATCACAGTGATTAAGCATTTAGGGGGGAACGGAACGAATCTATTGTTAACTCTTCGTGACATGTGCACCCTCTGGTATACTTAGAAAAAAAGAGAAATGGTCACTTGAAGATCTTATTGTTCAGAACTGCATTAGTTCAACAATCCTACTTTACAACCACCTCAATACGTAGACTGAGAATTTGTCGATTGATCTCATTTATTCCTTTTTCCTAGAAACTTAGAAGAGTCTAGGAAGGTTCAAACTTTACCCCTTCAACTCCTTCACCATGCCCCTATCTTATCCTCACTGTTTAGACTTAACGTAAATATCCAAGTGTGTTAGACACGGGTCACAGTTTGATGTAGATTCTCATCTAGAGAAGCACTTGAACATAGCTGTAAATAAATATGTTATAGTTTCTATATATTTTTATGTAATGTCATCACACTGCTATCATAATCCGCATTGCTACTGAGTTCTGTAGCTTACGCACAGTTGGTGCCGACTGTCTGACTCAGAAAACCAGCATACATCCTTGGCTGACCCTAAGAAATTTGTACTAGTACCTTAATTTATCAAAGTTTCAATATCATTGTATTTATTCTTCTAGAAGCCAAAAAGGACCGTATTTATCTCACCAAATCAATTTTTTTTTCATTCATTTTTATAATGGATTCACACTTGAGAGACTGACAAGGAAAGTAGAAGGGAGTTTGTTCTCACAATCCATTCCGATTGTTTAATATTTCAGCCTGTCTATAATGTTGAGTGAATATGGTACGGAAACCACAGGAAAGTGATAAGACAAATATTAATTTAGACTTTTTAATATTTTATGCAATCGATATGGAAGTAAAAAACCTGTTAGTGGGAATAGATCTTTATCCTGCCTGACAAAGATAACTACTTTATAATAAAATAATGCTTAAGTGTAGTTGCTTCCTCAAATATTTTATTTTATAGAATACTTTTTTTCCAATAAAGGGAAAAAACAAGGGATATATCGAAGATGAGAGGCACCGACGGAAGGGAGCATGTTAGGAAAAATATAACGGGAGCCCTTAGAGTTTTCCACCGGAGAACAGATGACAAGTATCATCCAATTAGAAAGGCCGTTTCTCAAACGGTCCTTGCCTTCCCTGCCGCACTCCAGTAACCCCGCGGACGGTAAATGTGGAAATTCACTTTTTATTTTCCCTTGCGTTTTTCATGCTGAGCACAAACTTCCTTCAATAGTATGCAGTATAATTCTATATGTTTACGCTATACGGCGTATGCGTTTCTCTCTCCCTGGCAATATTCATCATCATAGTTATCTCTCCCCATAAAGCGCTCAGGGTAACAGAAATTTCTAACAGTGTTAATGATTAATTTCTATTTCATAAAGTAAAAACATTCTTGCATACTTTCATTTCGTAATTTTTTTATATATATAATCATAATTATGGTGATTTAATGTGTTAATTATTGTAAATGTTTACTCAATTATCAACACATGAATAGCAAAAAAAAATTTGGAAGATATTTACACATACAGAAACTTAACATTGATTAATTAAAAGATGAAAAACCTTTTGTTAATGATATATTGAAAAATATAATGTTTTTCTAACAAAACACAAATTATGTATGTATTCTGAAAAACACTTTATTTATTGATGGTTCATCAAAAAAGAGAAGGTTCGATTAGCGATTAGAAATCGTAAATTGTAACTAGATACTACGAGTAAAATGCCTACGTTTCGACCTATATTGTACGTCTTTATTAGGGTTTCTTCCAGTTCCAAACTGGAGATTTAAATTAACTATATTTAAACAAACAAAACATAAACCGACTTAAATAAGTTTTGAACTAATATATTAGTGATCTAAATAATCTAACAAAGTAGAGAACGAATAATAAATAATACATAACTCAGGAAAGGCAATTTAATTTAACTAGCAGAAATTACAGTCAAAGATTTTTGATGGTGGTGATTACACCTGTAAAAAATTAAGTATTCATCGTTTATAAACTGTGAATTATAAAATTTTGATAAATATTAAAATAATTTTGAAAAGTGATAAAAATCAATTCTTACTCCAACATCTTAAATTTTAAAACTAACATATTCGTTCAATCGTGCACCTCAATAGCTTTATAAAACTAAAAAAGAAATCTTTGATTTGATTATCTATAATGTTTATGGATCTTAACAACTCCAATCGTATTGATCAAAGCTTATTGAGCTTATATTTATTTTCTAAACTGTTGTGATTTATATATAAATAAATTCCGAATAAATCTATTTATATATATATATTACTTTTATATACCAAGTCCTTTAATTTTGCTTCTTTCATTTTTTTTTCTAATCTCCTCAATATCTTTATTTATAAACAAATGCAAAATATATATATATATACATACATTAAAATTACTCTTAGTTTGCCGCATGTTATTTTAAGAAAGATTTACAGGGTCCGCTGAAGGCGGGTTTACAATCGCAGCATGATAGCCAGGGGAGTTACGAATGGGGAGGGACCATTCCAGCTGACCAGCTGATGGCGGTTATGGTGTGAATGACTTCAGACTCCCAAAGTCCTTACCTCGGCGAGGACGTCAACCAAGAGGACCGTGCTTTGCCACCTCTAAGATCTTGTTGGAGGGGCGTTATATAAGTGTATTGGCTTGATTCATTATTATTCAATCATCTTATATCATCGTATTTTTTTCAATACTCCAAATAGGCTAGTACAGATTATAAAATTTTACAATTAGGCGGTTTCAGAAAAGCACATAAAAAATTATTTTAATTATTAAACAGTTTAGTACTGTAAAATGTACTGTAATCGCCAGTAGTTTAAAGAAATAAGGAATTTATAGTACTATTTTATAATGAAAAACAGTATGTTTTACTTTAATTTGACAAATAAAACTTTTACTTTTCAGAAGTGAATGTATTAATTTCTTAAAGAGAACACGTTAAATTTTATCTATTAAATATTCAGCAAATAAATATGCTGGTTTCTTTTATTAAAAATAGTACTGTATATTCGTTATTTCCTTAAGCTACTATCATTTACAGTAAACTTTGCAGTTTTTAAAATAATTTTTTTAAATGCTTTTTTGACACCACCGATTTGTAAAACAAAACAGTCAGAAGTAGTCTATTTGGAATATTGAAAAATACAACTGATGATTCTTTTTCTTCAATGGTTCTAAATCCATAACTAAGTCAGTTTATATAGAATTTTAAATTATCCCCTACCAAATAGATGTTGTAAATCTATATTTTCAATACAAATTAAATTTATCTATATGAAATGCTTCATAATAATTTTGAAACTTTCCAAAAGTGACGATAACATACTAAAGTGACAATACTACAGGTAAAACATATCATCACATCTCTGTAACATAGCATAAGAGCCCGAGAGCATATAACATAACATATAATATAACATAACATAATAACGCCTGCAACGGACTATCTAACGGAGAAGCATTGCGTTGTAAAACAACTGGAATCAAGGCCCTTATGTATTATAGCAATTATTCTAAAGAATATGAAAATGGTACTATATCCCATGTGGTCAGACATTATGCTTTTTTCAAATCAAGAAATTTTATTCAAAGCAAGAAGTAAGTTGTAAACAGTATTTAAGCTGAGTATAATGGAACAAACGAGCAAATTTGTATGGTATAGACAGGTATAACATCTGTATCCCACCAATGAAACACTGACTAGCAACGTGGACCAATAAACTGAGCCTGGTCCCGGAATAAAATCTTATTTATTTCTATATTGAAAGAAAATATAGGATGGAAAGCTTTTAGTGACGCCATAAAACAAATAACTTCCCCATATCGTCATATTGTGACCCATATATATATATATATATTTCTAGCCAACTCCCACGCTCCAGAGTATTAATAACTGAATCGAACATAATACAATTTCAACGTGTTCCAATATTACGTCCAAGAACTTTGTAATTACAGTTGTTGATTAAAAGTAATGTTCATTCTTGTCTA
>NW_027110173.1:225933-242918 GCF_000696795.3 Halyomorpha halys
TATATATATCAATTATTTCACCCACGCAGGCCTCGTGTGACTAATTACACGACTTTTTCTACACATTTCTATTTATCATTATTAACCGGCAACTTGAAACTATTTAAAATGAACGCAGAGCATAAACTTGGATCGGCAGATGGACTTACAAGGGGAGCCTACGGGTATGGGGTAATTTAACTTTCCTTTAAAAGAATATGTTACCCCACTTTGCTGCGTTGGTCGATCCAAATTGTTTCAATATTGAACTTAAAACTGTCTGCCAAGTATAATATTTTTTTCTAAGCCGAACAGGTATCTAAAGTAAGTTATATGCACAAAGCATGTTTCCACAATTCTATCCAAAAAAGTGTTAGTTATACACGATGAACACATACGAAAAATACACTGAATGTTTTAAAATCCATAAAACACAAGTTATTCTTTATTATGATATTTAATTTGTGTCTAAGGGTTTAATGTATTGCACTGTTTTTTAATAGAGAAATATTTTTTACTTCTTTATTTAATTACTGGCCAACACATTAACCCATCACCTTGTCCAACTGACATTAAATACGAAAAATTAGTACATGAGCCTGGATTATTCTTGCCTTTGGACAGAATTAGAGAAACATACCATGAGGGAATCAAGATTGTGCTTAAGAAGTAGAATGGAGAGAAAGAACACAAGGAAAAGATCAAGAAGTCGGTTAAAAGATCTTCATTTGTGACTCGATGAAACAGGGCAATCAGTTGAACCACAATAAATCATACCTAATACAATCTTGTAATCATTACATCTTATCTACGAGCGCTAAGAATTTTATTTCGATGATTTTATCACCAGATTATTCAATAAATCGCAATAATGGCTTTTCAACAGAGTTGGGCAAAGTTAGCTATGGTTGAAACTAGTATCTAAAATTGTCGTGAATACGATATTTATTTATCAATGGTTCATGAATAAGGGTCGTTCCCGTGGCAGTTTTAGCTATTAGTTTCAATGATAGTTAATTTTTTCCCATATCTGCTATTCAACTATCTTCTCTCAGTCCACTAGTGTTCCTCAAGGTAGTATTCTCGGTCCCATCCAGCAGCTTCAAAAACATTTGCGGTACAATTATATATAAACCGGTTGAATGTATAGGAAAAAAAGAAAAAACAGTGCAAGGTAAATGCTGAAATGTGTAATGAAATACTGTACTATTTTGAGAGAGTAGCATTCACTTGTAACATTCCCTTACATACACTTGTAGAACCCCAGGGTGCTGCAACACCCATTTTAGGAACTACAGGTCCCAACAGTCTATATTGCTGACATTCTACCCGATCCTAACACTATCCTCATAACGATGAAATATCGTTCTCGCATATCGTATTAGTGTATAATAATACGTTAATAGATTCCTACACTCTCAAATACAATGTTACAATTATTGATGAATTGTGTTGAAATGGGAGGATTAAAATTAACCACAATAAATTCCATCAAATCACTTTTACCCTTCATCATAAATCTAAAGACTACCCTAAAGTATCATTTAATAATATACCATTTACCTCTGTCGAACAGATCCGTTACCTTAAAATAAATCTGGATAAGCAACTAAATTGAAATCCACATACAAGATAGAAATGCCAGGAAACTGCACTTCACTACAACACTTACTAGACAAACGACCCAAACACTTTAAAAAGTAATTTGGACGGAATTGAGCTTAGGCCTTCCATAAACCATTGAATTCCTCTCAAATAAAATCCTTATAACCCAAAATGCTTCGTAAAATCCTGAATTCTCCCTACATTGTCACAAATAAAATTATCCATAAAAACCTTGATGTTTCGTCTGTAACCGATATAACCTGAACCAGATATCAATCCTACCATAATAAGCTCTCTAACCACCCGAATCTGCCAGTTTCAAACCTTGCTTTCTCTTCTATTCATTCAAGGCGCCTGTACGAAAGATGGCCTCGAAACCTAATGTAAAAATGTTATTGGAGTCATTTTAACATATAATTGTATTTTATGATTAGATACATTTTTTATTTTCAAGGTATAAAGAAAAAGAAATTGATAAGATACATACAAAAACATGCTTAGAAAAACTTAGTTATTTATATTATATCGTTAATTAAACAAAACAAAATAATTAAAAATAGGTTAGAACATATAAAACTTTATTTTTACTATTTTGAGGGAAAATCATATCAACTGCACGAGTTCTGTAGAAGTTTCTTCAAGTTTTTATTTACGCCAATAATCTTATAAAGAAGGTACTATAAAAGAAAACTTTAAACCGTCAGAGAGGCACAAGCAAAAATAAGATAAAACTTGCAGGTGCAAAAAGGAGTTTAAGTGCACAGTAACCGGGCAGGATGGGTCCTTATGGTTTTAGAGGGGACTTGGTAATACTGCCCACATTCGTCTAAAGTCCCTTTGTATAGTGGCACAATACAATCCTTGCCGCAGGAAAAGTTAAGCCTTTACTCAACTCAAAATAGTTTCTTCTGTTGCATGTCTAACACCTGATTAGTACCGGAACATATGTATTTCTATTATACGGAAGGGTTGTATAAGTACATTTTACTTAATTCAATTATGTTAATTAAATCGAGCAAAACACTTTACAAAGTATATAAAATTGACAAACAGAGTTCACTCAAAAATGATATTTTAATTTTTTTTTTATTATAATTTAGTTTTGAATATGAAAAATATGTTTTCCCCTTTAACTATAAATAGACTAACTGCAATATAAATATATTTTAACTTTATATAAAAATGTTTTATGAAATGTACAATCGACAGCTGTTTCTGATCTGGACATCAGGCATACAAATGTATTCTCATTTGTCTCCTATTATTTAAAATTGAAGACAAAAAACAAGAAGCATTGTATTTGAACCAGTACCTCTCCTAACAAGGAAGGCAGCCATTATCTCGGATGTTCCTGATTGGACAGTGTCGCTGTAAGTGACAGCTCTTTGCGTCAATGGCTTCGATTGTTTATTACAATTGAGAACCCTCGGAGGCAGAATCTTTTGTTTAGGCGAATCATTAATCTTAAATGTCACCATCTTAAATATCTATAATCGACGCATGTAAGCGTGTATTTAAAATATAAATCCATTATAGTAATGAGGAGAAAAATAAATTACAAAAATTTGGTAAAAATTAAAATTAGATATGAGTATCTAATTTTAAATTTCCTCATCCCGCTCTTAAAATACATTACCAGAATGCAGAAAAAGATGCAACCCTCAATCCGTTTTCATTATATCAACCCCACGCACTCCTGAGGCTAAGAAGAAAAAAAAAATCATGCATTCCCAATGCAGAAAAAGTTGTCTCTGATGAAAATTTGGCTGTCCACGTCCGTTTTCCATGCGAGGGGCCAAATTCCTTTACCTACTTCAGACCGAGACGTTTGAAAATTTCCGTTGAGAGGGGTCTCCGTTGGGAGTTGTGTCCCATTGGTGAGGGGCCGTTGTATATGATAAACTATAAGTTATCTTTTACTGAAGTGAGAAACTAAAAATAATAAGAAAGAGGAATGCGAAATGAAACGCTTAAAGTGCTCTCAAAGACTGATCTATTTGCGGAGCCTGTCCGTCTATATATATACAATAGGTCAGCTGTTCTCGATCAGCTGATATGGACCTGTCAGCTGACAGTCCGTAACTTATATTTCCATTATTTTGAGACCCATGAAAACCATTTAAGAGTTGAAATTAATGTGATCATAGGATTTTATATAATGATGCATTAATAGTAATGAAAGAGCAATTTTATTAAGTATTAAAAGGAAAAGTTAGAAAAAAATGTCCTTAATTTAACGAATCTTTCTCTAATTATTGGCAATGTTATCAATGTATCGTAACGATGGCATCGTTACGACTTATCGTTGCGTCTAAACAGGACATTGTAGCAATTTATGGAAGTTGAAATAAGATTGGATAGTGGGTCCCGACCGGGAAAATAAAGAAAATAGAGACATCTGATTTGAACGGGAAAAGTCGACATTGCCCGAGCTTTTGTTGAACTGTTGTATTCTTGGCAGAAACAAAATTTATGTTCATTATTGACATCTCAAGAAATTCTAAGATACGAATTTTTATTACAACCAAAAAATAAAAAACTTTTGTTCATAATTTTCGCTTTTTCTAGCTTTATATATATGTATTTTTTTTTTCAAAAATTAGAAAAATAGTGGTAAATTCAGCATGAACCTAACCTGCCAACACAACATTTGGGGACTTACGTAGGGTGGTAAGTGAACGATGTGTGCAATGCGCCAGATCTAAAGAACTTACAAAAGTCAGCAATTCATAACAATCACACCGTCACGATTTATTTTAGCGTGTAAACCTACCTTAAGAAATGAAGCAATGCCTAGAAAGAGCAGACATTTTTGTTGAGAGACAATGCTCTCCTAGACGACTGTATTCGGTTACCTCCTGACAAGAGGACTGTAACACTAACCCGTGTATCACCCGCGCTTCGCGGCCAGTGGCCAAGCACAATGAGGGGCTCTGTATTGCGAAATTAATACAAGCTTCTAAAGCTATCCGATATTGGCCTCAATGCTTGTCAAGACAACATTAGGGTACTCCTAAGCTTGCCGTATTTTAAACTCTTTATAACAACCTCAATATTTGATTATTCAGTAACATAAAAGATTTTTTTATTAATTCAACAATTTTATTTGCACCTGAAAAAATGAATACTATAAGCAAATGATATAAAATATGTACAATGTACATGTGTAGAATAATGGAGCCATACTAGATCCCTAGATACTAGATCCTTGCACACACCCTACCTGGGCCCTGTTACATAATGAAAGCTAATAGTATTAGTTCATAGTACAAGTGTAGAAACTAGTGTGGTAATAATACTAATACCTATTTTTTTCATGATAGGGGTGATTATTAGTGATATTACAGGAATTAAAAAATACTAAAGTACAAGTTACTACTGTACAAGTCTGTGTTATTGAATTAAGATAAATCTACAAGACTAATAGTATTAGTTTGCACTTTATTATGACACAGAGCCCTGGTGTACAGATTGATTGTGATTTCCATGTAATTTGCCGAGGAACCTTACAACGAATATGGTTTCTTGCAGTGGGAATGCTTTGGTGGGTGTGAACGGTCTCCTTTGAAACGTGGAGTCGTAAGTTCATTATTAACCCTAAAAGTTGCGATTGCTTCATTATACACGGTAAGTTTATACCTAAGATGTAATTTAGAACATATGTGAAGTATGGAATATAAAAGTTTAACAATGTTATGATAATTCATATTATTTCAGTCAGAAATTAAGCGTTTTACGTTTTGGCGTGTGAGCCCTAGGTGAAACAATGAGTCTCAATCAAAAATGAGTCTCAAATATATCAATTTATTTATTTTTTGTAACTAACTAATTATTATAAGATTTTGAACTTATGTCGGTTATTACATTCGATGGAACCTTTTTTTATTATAAAAAAATAAACAAAATGAAGGGAAGTCCATATTTACAGTAAATATGGTAGATGATAAAAATTCATAGAAAAGATATCAGATGCCTGTTGAATTCAACATTCTTACATTGCTGTTTTGATGAGGTGCTGGCTGTTAAAACATATGAAAAATGAAAAGATTTTAAAGAATTTATTCACACCCAGTAGATAATATTTTTAAAATATAAAAGCTTAAACTAGAGTTAATTATCGACTTCAAAGTTTCAGTAACTTCTTTAATAATTTAAAATACTAAATTATTTAGTAATTAAAAGCAAATCTGAGATGGTGAAGTTCAAAACGTTGTTTAGATAACATAGAATGACCGCCTGACAAAATTATTGGATATGTGAGATATAAGAGGTTTAGTTCATGCAAAAATAAAAAAAAAATGTGGAAGTGACTGCCTTAGAAAGACAAAATATGGCAACCTGAAGAAAACGTTTTGAAGAGAATTCCTGCGTCAAAACCTACCAACCTTGAGAAGGATATACAATTATATTGTAAACTAGTTCACTCCTACGAGAGCTTTCGCATTTGATACCTAACCTTCCTCTCTATTACAAATTTGAATTAGTTTTGACGCATGCTTAATCCGTTGCTTATTTCAAAAACGTTTAAAGCACGTCTAGGGGCCTGGCGTTCCGTAGAAACCAACAAAAAGTCAAGAGTATTTAATTATATTAATAGAAAAAAAATCCTAGGTTTAGCTCAGTATATATATATTCATGAGATATCACTGAGTAATTTAAGCAATCAAACTTATAAATTGGTTGAGCCGTTACCTCAAAACGATTGTTAAATACGTACTAACGTAAAACATAAACACATTTGAATTAATTATTTTTCAGTATATTGATCTCAGATCGTTTCTAAACATCTATGGGATCTCGTTAATTATTCAAGGCACCAAAACTGGAAATTGGTTAATCCATTTGCTAAAAAAAAAACGTAGAATCGGAGAGACTAAATATATTTAGTACGGAACTTTTTCAAATGTTTGAGCTCAAATTATTTTGAAACATTCTTGTATTATCAGTGTGTAATTTAGCTATAAAATCTAGCCTTTTTAGAAAGTCATTTAAAGTTCACCCATTTACATTGGAATCATATTAAAGAAGTTACTATAGAAAAAATATTGGGAGAGAAGGGACACTGCAGTTAAAAAAAAGTTAAATCGGTGGGGAAAAATATAAATTATCAGAATGATTGTACATAATGCGCAACCCCCGGCCAGAAGTCTCGGCTAAGATTGTAAGAAATTCTCTGTACTATTGCCGGAGCATCGCCATCGTCGGGTGACGCCGACGAGACGAGATGATAAAATACGAAACAATTGCAAACTTTGTTGACTAATAATAATAGAGATAAAGTAAATTTCTTTTATAATTCAAAAACCAACGTAAAATATGCGCACTTAGTGCAAATTTTTCAAAAACTCAGTATAAATAAATAAAGTAAATTTACTTAAACAAGATTATTTATTTAATGAAAAAAAATTGGAACTCTGAATTTGAAAAATATTAATTTTGACATGTTTTACAATTCTAAGATAACCTGTCCTACAAATGTAACTATCACATGACCAGACTACGGAAGCAATACTCGTTTTACTATCTAAATTTTGATTTTGACATGTCAAAATGGGAATGGATACAATATACAAATAGATATGAGGGCAACATGATACAATAAATGAGTTATCTTGAAATGGTACATTAATACAACAGCTTCAGGAAGAAAATAATATTGTTACGTTTTGGCTAGGATTCAAGATATATTTTTAAAAAACCAAGCTTTCGAAAATTTATTACCTCTTATAAAACTATTTGTGAAACTGTTTTTATCAGGGTGAGGGAGGCAGGAAGTGGCATATCCTACTCGATTTCAACGGGAAAGTGATCTAATCGTAGAGGAGCTGACCACGCCCTCGGAGCTTATGTTTCCGTTTATGAATGTCTACCATTGTAATCTAATTGAAACCAATGACAGCTCTCAATTGGTCCCAACATCTCTGATGTACTCCCAGAGTTCATCATTCCGCCTTTTTGGCTTCACTTCTCCTTAACCTTCCTTAAAAGTATACTGATACTCCAAAGAACGAAAAAGTATCGATCTCGCTATTACATTTCAAATCTTTATTACTTTAACTATCTAATATTGACATATTTTGTAAGTATATTTTTACATAATATTGTATATGTAATATTCTTTTGTAGTCTATTAAATAAATAACAATATAAGGTGAGTTTTGTTCAATTAAATATTTATGAAAGTTGAGGAAGGTGCACCATTTTTTACAAAAAAAAAAGGGAGCCAAAGAATGAAACAGTTGGATACCTTTATGTCTACCTGAGAAAAATGCTTGATTTATTAAACATGAGTTAAATATAGTATTTAATTATTTTGTAATCGAATAATATATACAGCCATAAAATATTTCAAAAATTTAAATAACAATCAGGTTCTTACAACCGAGCCACGTTCACCCAACCCCTATCACTATATCATTCATCGACCAAACTGGCACCATTGGAAATTTGCCCTAGTGAGGATACAGCCTGGGGGTGGTAGAATATAAATTATTGTTCACAGCTGGAACGTGTTAACACATTCAGACACTTGTCAACACGGCTGGTCACGTATGTTTGCAACCCCATCCCTCAAGGGGGTTCGTTAGGGCTCGGTAGCTTCTGGTTCTTCGGCGATTTGGAGGGAAATAGATCAGCGTTAGTAGGAGGCACATTTAGGTGAAATAAACTGTAAGTGAGGACTAGCTTCAACTATCTGAAATCACTACAAGAAAAATCTGGCTCGGAGATCTGTACTCAGATTGAAAACATTTTTTAAGTCAATTTATCCTTTAAAAAAAGTGGGTTACATTTCAGAGGCTCAAACGATGTTATGCTAGAAAAAATTAAATCAAAATTTAAAATAAGAATTACACAGTCTTAAATGTAAATCAAATCCACATGACTGTGTGTAAATATTATTTACAATTTACAGTCTTTAAATGGATTTTTGTCATATGACTAAAAGAGAAATCAAATCATGTTTTTCTCTGATATTTCGCCATTCAGAACCTTTTAATTGATATTTTCAATTTTTTTCGCAATGTTTTTAGATATACATATTTACTACAAATCCGTAAAGAAACATCGAAAACAAATCAAAAGCATTATGACAATATGTTCCATTTCATGACATTAACAAATATTTCAATTCTGAAAACAAGCAAATACTTTGTTTTTAATAAATTATGAATATACACTACGTTGAATCTATAGGTTTTTTATTGAATACATAGCATAAAAGCATCAATTTCATTAATACATTTATAATTAAAAAATGTGATTTCGATCAAGGCAAAAAAATTAATGAACAATGATTAAAACCGAATACTTCTATTATCTCCACTTAATGAATATCTGGATAGTAAAAAAAAAGATTAACAAAATTTAGGATAATATTTTAGGATCCGAAGATTAGGTTTTTCTATTTTAACATTTTAAAATAAAGTATAAAATGGAAGATCCTAAGTAACACAAGAACCAACACAATGACAAGATAAATGATTTCGAAACGTAATATCCAACAAAATGAAAAATTATAAGTTAAGATGATTTAAATACATTCATACTAAAACGACAAACCTTGAGCATCAGTGTAAAAGATGACTCCTGGTGGACAGCACACTTTGGAACTATGGACAAGATCTAAGGAATATGAATAATCTAGAAATTAACCACAATCAGAAGGAATTTTCAAATGAATTACAGTTTATATATGATATCTTCAAAATATTTATTAGTTTTCCTAGCCTTGTAACTAATAAACAATAATTTGAAATGAGTACTATCAATAGATTCAGTAGAAGTTAATATCAGAAATTGTTTACTCATTTGTTCGTCTATTATAAGCTACTGGTACTGGTACTGGTATTTGGTGGGGAGAACAAGTTCGGCAAGTAGGCCTAGTGGTCCTTTTAGCCAACCTCTGGCGCCTACCTGAGTTGTCGCCGCGTACTAACCAAGCTGGGAGTGTCAAGATTCGGAATGAGAAAGAAGAAAAATTAATGTTAACTGCCCCAGATGGGAATCGAACCCACAACGTTCCGAACCGAGTGCGCTGGGTCCTGCGCCCTAACCTGCACGGCCTTCAGGTCCCTCTATTATAAACTAACGCACACGTCTTTGAAAACGTGGAATTTCAATTCATTTTTTAATTCCCGCAGATAACCTCGCAATAGTTCTTGGTGTGTTCTTCAAAACTTTATAACTATTGTTTCCAAACAAGCGTTGGTGTTTTTAAGCATAAATATATTGATGTTACATGTATTCCTTTTTCTCTGAAAATAATAGGTGCCATGCTCAATATTCTGTTAAACAAAGAGAAAGACATTAGATAAACAAATAGCTAAGCTGCGGTTTATATGGCGGTTTTAGACCCAATCAGGATGAATGCTGTGTGGGCCTTCCATAGACAGAATCCTACCCAACTGACAGTACAAAAGTATTTTTTTTACAAGATTTCTTATCTCTCGATAAACGAACAATAGGTTTTAAGATTTTCCATATTCTTCGACGTAAGCATATTTTCCATATTTTTCCTGCTCCTCTAACGGCACTATTCTTGCCACCGTTCTTTTTTTTTGGTATTTGCAAGGAGGTAGTAACTTTAATACGCTGTTACGATCTCTCGAAACCCAGGTTCGAATCCAGCTGTGGCAGATTATTATCAATTCTGTTTCTCAAGCCGTGGATCAACATTGGGAGTTCAGGAGCACTGGGCCACCCAGCCTTTTTTAAATGGATGCCCTTACTTCTGAATAAACCTGGTGGTTGAACGTGGTCATGAACAAATCACTTCCTTGTACTACCATTTTACGAGAAGTAGCACTTCTTTCAAAATAAAGAAACCCTGACCCTTCCTAGGTTATAGCAGTATAGGTTATTTATTTAGTTATTTATTTTATCAACAAATCCACAAATAAGAAATATTTTTTTTGGATCATGTAGAGAATTGAATTCCCAATCTAAGGGGAACACCCCTCTTTCAATCCTTACAAAGGATGCCAGGGAAGCAAATGATTATTTAATATTGTAAATTCAACTAGGAAATGGCATCTCGAAGGCATGAATATTGATTGTCATTTCTATTAAAAGTATATTACTTATTAGCTTATATAAATGAATAAATAATGTTTTTCCTTATCCAGCGTCCTGCTTATGTAATAGCAATCTATCTTGTAAATCTGCAACATCTGGACTCGTATGACATTAACGTCCGGTGTCGGAGACAAACACCTGAATATGGAAAAGACCACGCCCAACCATGGCAATGTGGTCTATGAATCAGGATGTTACGCAATTTGTACATTGGAAGTAGATAAAAGATGTACCTTGGTATTGACATCTTATCGCATTCCCTTGAATTTTAAGTGGACCGGAAACTTTTTTAAGTCATCTTTCTTATCTTGACGGTTTTACGTTTATGGTAATAAGATATTACTTCTCTCTGTCTTCTTTCAAAATTTGAACAGGATTCGAAGAGAGAATACGATGGCGTTCGTAGTTAGTATACTTCATTTATATAATTTTTTTTTAGCTAGATATAAATTTATTTATTGAAGAATAATAATAAAATCAGTCCCAATTAAGGGCAATAGGTTACAGAGCTCTAATTGTTCATTCAAACTACACATATAGCACAAAATAATGAAAAAAAAAATGTTTTCTGTTACATATAGTTTTTTCATTATTTTGTAATCATTATATAATAACAATAAAGAAATATGATAGCCGTAAAAAAAGTAAAACAATTCAATAATCATACTAATTAAATAATAGAAAAGTAAGATAAAACCAAGTAAAGACAATAATATATATGAAATCAAATAGAACAATAATAAGGAAGACATATTACAGCTATGAAAAAAAAATTAAACAATGTAATTAAGATATTAATTAAATAATAGTAAAATAATATAAAAACAAATTAAAGAAAATAAAAATTTAATGATTTAAAATAAAAATAAAATAATATAAAATAAAAAAAAGGTAACAGAATGAAAATAAATAAATAAGTAATTGCAATTTTTTATTACCTCTTAATCTAAAATTAATAACTAATAAAACTATTTCCTATGATTAAAAAAAATCGAAATCTGCACCACTACAATCTATGAATGTCAATGGTGCAAAGTACTGCAAGGACAAGGAAGTACTATTGCTAGACCAACGAATGCGCAAGGAGGTGATTTGGTCAGAATCACTCTCGACCGCCAAATTTTTGTCTAACTAAGGGAAACCACTTCATAAGGCTGGATGGACTCCGGAGGGTTCCCGAACCCATAGGGTGGACTCACGGCTACAGCAACAGAATATTCTGTGATTACACAACAAAAATTAATGTCGATTTTTCTCTGGACTGGTTATAGAATTTCTATATTGTAACAATAATAATGAACAGAATAATCAGTTAAACCACTAATACATCATACGTAATACAATCTTGTCATATTAACATCTTAGTCCTTGATTGTTTCTATTTTTGTAAAACAGGTTATAATAATAATGAAGGCAAGGATGGTTTTGTAAATTATAATTTTTAGGTTTTTTAGAGAGAAGGCGCCAGGCGAGTTAAGCAGTTTCGAAATTGAAAAAAAAAAAACATTCCCTGCTTCAACCTTGCATTTATTTCCTCATCAATTTCGTTTTTTCTAGTTATCGTAAATTCTAAATATTTAACCTATCTACCTGTTCAAATGTATTTTCTCCTAGATCTATATCACCGAAATCACTCCCGTTTCTAGTGCTAACCAATTTTTTTTTTATCCGTATTTATTTCAAGACCTAGTTCCTTACTGGAGTTTATCAACGCGGTTGTATTTAGTTCTATAGTTTCCTTGTCCTCGCCAAATAATAATAAATCATCAGCATAGCCAAGCACCGGTATTTTACCACCCTAAGTATTCATTACACTTTTAATAACGTATTCTAGTGCTAGATTAAATAAGATAGGTGATAAATAATCTCCTTGTTTTAAACCCCACTGTACCTCAGAATAATGATTACCTACCCGTTCTATGATTGTAAACTTATCTTAATATTACAATTATTTTTATTAATGATCATGGTGTGTAAATACATTTCTTTTCTACGTCAGATGAACCAGGATTTTTTATTACAACGATATATGTAACGATATATATTTTATTCTATGATTAAAGAAAAGCGTCATATCCAGGGATGTCGTTACCAGGAGAGGGGAAGGGCAAAGATGACGTGAGAGTACTATTGCCTCCCAATAATTTGAAAACCCGAAAATTTGAAAAAAATTTTCAAACTGCGAAAATTATGATGAAACATTATTAAAAAAAAAGGTTCATTTTGCCAAAAATGTTTAGGAAAAGGGCTAATTTCAGTAAATACTCCATAGACAAGTTGAAAAATTTATTAAATATTTGTGTGAAATTTCAAATTGTATGCCTTCCAATAAGTTGTTGGCCCCGGGTGCAATCGCGTTGGTATTACCAACTATCGTATTGTCTTGAAGCTATAACTAGCTAACATATTACATAAATGATCTCAAAGGTGATTTATAAATCACATACAACTCTCTTATCTTTTTAAACCTCTAATATGCATTAAAAACTAATTGAAAATAAATGAGAGGTAGAATTTCAGGTCCATTTTATTTTTCGTTACCCTAACACTTCCTACTACATCATGAAGTGGACGTGTTTGTTTCAAAAAAGTTAAATCACATCAATTGATTTTGTAATAATCATTTATCGTAAGATTTTTGAAATTCCTACTTTGGAGATTAGCATACTGTAAAACACCAAAATTATATATCAAGGTCAAAATTAATAAATAATGTTATTAGAATAAAATAAGTTATCTGCCCCATCTTTCCCTCCCCTTCTTCATAACAATTTTTTGTTTTAAAATTTAGGATTATGAACTACACACAAATAACTAACTATGTACATACTACTATTACTTTAAATTAGATGATTACGTATTTTTTTAATTAAGAGACATTAAAATAGTAACAAAAAATACTTGGAGCTACAACCCACGAATAGTCCTGAGTTCAACAATAAGTAACTTTCATAACCTTCAGTCTTTTTTCGATACATTTAAGGGCCAGTTACCCATTTCATAAAGTCTATCTGCGGTTGACAGAACTGGAAATCTTTTTTTTGGGAGGAGGGGTCATATCTGAGCTTGGTAGAAGGGAACAGGGTTAGAAGTCCGGTAAATTACCTCCTACGCTATCCCATCCCCTAACCATATCATAATGGCTAAAGTTTTAAAAGCTATTAAACTAAAACATTTAAGTTCGTATATTATCTCCACTCCAGAACTTTCTTAAATAAAAATGGGTGTAATAAGTTCGAATTCATGAAGAGATATGTACTGATGCACAAAATGAAATATGGAATTAAAAAAACGGAAATTTATGAAGATAGAATTTTCTCAGTGCTACGAAGTGCTATATATCTATAAATCCGTTCTAAATATATCAAAATGTGGTAAATGGCTAAAATATTACATAGACATAGCATAAGATACATTTTATCCATTTTATAAATCACGGATGTGTATAATGTTTAATAAATTATAACTAAAATATACATTATCAATCTTATTCTTAACCACATAATTATTAGTATAATTAAAAAAAATAACAGTATTAACCTTAGAACACAACCCATAGGAAACATTACCCAGAAGTACATATCTACTCCACATACAAAATGTTTCCAATCCTTTTTCAAAAAATTAATTATGATTGTAATGTATAATTTAGAATTAAATAATATCTTAACTAACGTCTGAGAGCTTGTTGAGAAATTGTTTTTTCTTGTTATTGCTTGTTGACAAGAAAATCTTAGCAAAAAGGATTTTCGAAAAATGACTAATTTTGTTTTTATCATGCATCCAAAAATACTTATCTGTTTGTTATTCGGGGTCTAGTCATTTTCTAATTCTTTCTAACAGGTCTGATTCACTTTCATTTTTATTTTTGATACCGTTTTAAACTCATAAATGAATCTAATTGTTGATTCAGATTATATTAAATAAATAATAATTTACCAATATAACCAACTTTGTGTTATCTTGTTGAGGTATATGTGTATTAATGTGTTATTGAGGCATCTCCTAACATCCCCTTTGGGTGTTGTTATAAGAATCTATATCTTCTTGTAAATACTTTGCTTTTTTAAAGTCGTCTCTCTTTTCATAATGATGGAAAGCATACGGTGTTTCATTTAACTCGAATGGAAAGTTGGCTAAAGTTCCTTTAACAATATCAACACTTATTGCTAATGCACAGCGGCATTTATCAGAAGTTAAAGGGAAAAAAAAGATAATCCTAATGCACTACAGTGAGGTACCAGCTGTACCTTAGAAGCTTGTAAAAATTGATGGAGCGCTGGCTTAACCAAGTTGAAAATGACTTCAATACTGGCAAATGAAGTAACGAAACTATTGAAAAGACCACACACTTAGAAATTGAGCTAATTTTTGAATTTGGGTACACCTGAATCCCAGATTGTGTTCCAGAGATAATAGAATTAATATCATTGATATTATAGTTAATATAATTAATATAATTAAGGTTTTTTCTATCATAAGTCAATATATCCAATTTTTTTAAATTACAGTAAATAAATGAGGGTATCTCCAGTAAATAAGTTAATTTTTTTAAAACTGATTTTCAACTATTGTTCAATAAGGATAAGTTTTGAAGCAAACTAAATATATTTATAAAAAAATATATATTCTTCCTTAGTAATGAAATTAAATTTTAGTTGTTGGTTTTTTTTTTTAGTCCTGAGGATGTTGTATATTAGAGTGTAAATGTGACTATAGATTATATTATTTTATCATTATGTTATTTTATTTTATTTTTTTCTTTCATACACATAGTTTGATTTTGTTCATTTTGTTTATTCTTCTGTTTGGATATATTTTAAGAGTTTTTTTTTTCATTTATTTATTTATTTTATTTTATTTTAGTATGTATGAGATCGTTCATGACTATTACCTATTGCCCACAACTGTGTGCCAGATTGTAATATCTATCAAAAAATAAAAAGTATTTTAAATAAAAAAAGTCCTGAGGAAGCCCTGCAAGGTTGGTCGAAACGTTGGCTCACATCAAATAGTTCAATTACTATTTGAGTTTTTTCTTTTATTTTACCGCACCTGGACCATCTTCCTTTTATATATTACATACGATCCATCAATGATCTTTAAAAATATATATTTACATGTAGAATTTTAATTTGTTAAAAAAATCTTTATTTATAAGGAGTGGATATATTTAATTTTTACAGAATTCTATATTCTACAGAATAGATATTATTTCATTGAACTATAAATTAAAAACAATTTGTACATAAAACCTAGCAGTAACCCACCATTGGTCCGCTTACCACAGTTGGCGAGAGCAGTAGAAATGGTGAGTAAGAAGACATATTTTTTAAAAACACTAAATATATTTTATTTACCTTTCCTTATATTTGTAAATTAAATAAAGGTTCTAATAAGCAAATAAACTATACAATGGCCTCGAAATGCAAATTTGAGGAAACTAATTTTAGAGCATGTCCCTGAAGAGCCTCAACTCAAAGAGGGGTTGGTCCGTACATGGTTCAGTTACTGGATTACAACTTGTGGTACGTAGACTTCAAGGGGTTAGGAATCCCTGTTATAACACTATGCTTTCTCAACAGCTTGTTTGTATCAATGGTATATATTACTTACAAATGACAAGTTAAACCTATTTTTTAAACTCATATTTTATTTACCTAAGAAGAAAACACATTTATACAAAGTCACCATTAATGGTTCATAGGAGATACCAAAAAAATGTGAATTATGAAAACTACGTATTTGATTATAATTAAGTACTTAATTGTTTAATTAATTAATTATATATAAAAAATTGCAGTCCAGGCTGGAAAACGTATTAAGGTTAAGTTGGGTGAATTGATTAAATTTAAAACCTTCTAGCCCATGTGACTTTCAGTCTCCGCCGAAGCTTCTGTCCACCTATTATTCTCAATAATATACCTCTTCCCAGATCCGGCACAGTGCGATACCTCGGATTCATTTTGGACAAAAGACACACCTGGAACCAACATAATTGACTCAAAATACAAGAACTCAAAAGACGATTCAGCCAACTATACCGACTGCTCAGCCGGACCTCTCATATTTCACTAGAAAACAAACTACTAATTTATAACACTATACTCCGACATATCTGGATCTACGGACTTGAACTTTGGGGAACAGCTAAACCGTTGAACATCAAACGTATCCAATTCTTTCAATCCAAAATCCTTAGAACCATAGTTAATGCACCCTACTACGTTTCCAACAGAACACTACACCATGACCTACATATCCCTTTTGTCCTTGATCTCATACCAACCAAATTCTCAAAATTCCATATAAACCTTTCCAACCAT
>NW_027110173.1:243348-249547 GCF_000696795.3 Halyomorpha halys
TATTATTTTTTTTTATTTTAGTATGTATGAGATCATCCATCACTATTACCTATTGCCCACAACTGTGTGGCAGATTGTAATATATATCAATAAATAAATCTATCAATCGAAAAAAAAAAAAGCTTTTAGATCAATTAAAATTTTGTTTTCTTGGTATCTGTCTCAATAATATTTAATTAACCACCTGAAGTATTTATTTACTTTAAACTAATACACTATTATGTAAACCTAGAATGCCTAACAATTATTTCAAAGTCCAATAACCATTTAAACGATCGTTTCGCCTCCGTAATTTAGGCGATGAATATTTAATATTTTACCTATTGTATTAGCATCCCGAACTATTCCCCTCATGAATTTACAAACTCTGAATTGTTTAGAAATCAGTATTTTGTCCCATTCCATCGTTTTACTATAACTAGATGAAATATTTGTTATATATATATTTTTTTATTAAATAAACGGATAATGAAACAAGACGTATATAACTAAAGATAAATTTTCATGATATTGCCATTTTCAGAAAAAAATCTGTTATTAGTACTTTTGGTCATTTTATATATTTTTTCCATATTGTTTATTTATTATGATCGGTTTGGAATTCCCTATTTCTTTATTCATTGATTTAGTTTTAGTTTTTTAGTTCATTGGGTTTATTATCTTGGGTTATAATACTTCATTCATTCTCAAAACTAATTATTACAATAATAATGAAAAAAATCTCAGCCATATGACCAGCATTTAAAGTACATATGAATAAATTTGTCAGTTTAAATGCATTCTCCTTATAGAAGTTTAATAGGCAGGATATTTTAAAAAATCAAAGAAACATAAAAACTTGCTTTGTTGCTGTACTAATATTACTATTTATAATCTTTTTACTAGCATTAATTATAATAATATTTTACTGTTATATATTGTTATATGGCTCCCTTTGCCAACTTATAAACATCAGACTACAAAGCACCTCTCGCAAGAAACAGAGCAGCTACGATTTTCCAACCGCAAACAGTAATAATTGTCCCGCAGAACCAGAAGGTAGAACCCACAATAAACCAACAGACCATTATAAATTTATCAGAGAGGCATCTTCTTTTAAAAGGGATTGTTATCTTAAGAATGCATATATCAAATCGTGAAGAAATAGTGAATGAAAACTTAATCATGACTAGAATACTTAAATAATTTGTACTTAAAATTATAATTTCCGAGACAAGATTAAAACGGAAACATTGTATATATTCTCAATCTTACTAGTTTCAATCCTTAATATCAAAGTAAATTTGTAATTATTTGTAACTTTACAATATTACAAATAATAAATAAGCTCACAAGCTCAATTTTTAATTTTGTGTGACTGTTATGTCAAGTGAGTAGATTTATGTACAATATATTCCATGTTTGGAAATTTTATTTAATGTTTCCGAAATTTTGAAGAAGTCTTATAAATGTCTTTTTCAACAATAGCGTTTATACAGGGTGTTAAAAACATGAATTAAGGATCTCAAAACAAGAACAAAAATCCCTATGAAATTAAATGCATTAATAATTATATTTTTAATATTTCATAGGGATTTTTGTTCTTGTTTTGAGATCCTTAATTCATGGCCTATTATGTTAAGGCATCATAGCGACTTCGTGTCAAAAGCTTCACCGGTTCGAATCCCGTTTGAGTGGTTGAAATTATCGGACTGACGGAATGAACCCTGATCTACCCACTCCAAGTAGAATAAACGTGTAGGTTAACGACCGTTGGAAATACCCAACTAGAGGGAAGAAAACGAAACGAGTGAAAAACATTTGATTAAATTGCTCAATTATTTTCAGAGGTTTCCACCCACGCATGAAAGTTGAACGTTTCATTTGGAATGAGGAGGAATAAAAAACAAAATATAGCTTCATCTGCAGTCCTAACAAAAAAGTAATTGAATAATTACTTAATCAAAACATGGAAAAAACACCATTAGCTAATCATTATTTATTACATTTCAACTCATATGAAATATTTCTACATGAAATTGAATTCACATTTCACTCAAAATGCAGGTTACAATAATTGTAATTGAAATTACTTAAATTAATTAATTATGAGAGAAATTACTTAAAGATTAAAAGTAATTGTGATTAAACGCAAAATAGTGATGCTATTAACTTGGTAAATTGGAATTAAAAGCCACATTAACAATTATAGCAACTAATAGGACTAATTTTAATTAATCTATATGATCACAGTAACGTTTGAAGAAACCATTATTTTTTTTAATTTTGGACTATTTAATGTTTTTTTTAAAGTGATTATAGTCCACGTTGGCTCATGTAACTGAAGACTTAATTGAATACTCATTTAAGGCAAATGATGGTTTCTTTTTTCATTTACCTTGTGATAAACCCCTGAACATTACCCTCTAATTTGTATCATTAGAAGTTATAAGCTGTTGGATGCCATTGAGCGATTATCTTTTGATGCCCTGCGAAATCATTAGTTTCCATTTTGATCCTCCAGCTTAATCGAAACGTACTGAGCAAAATTCCATTTACTCCTAAAGCCAATAGTATTCGGCCATAAATACAAGTACAGAAACTATAAAGTACAAGCACTAATACATTATGTTTCATGATAGAGACGACTATTAGTGATATTAAATAAGTTTAAAAGTTTTTTTTAAAATAATTTTATTTAAATTTACAACTGTATATTACATAATACATTTAGTAAATATGATCTTAGTTAAAATGGAGTGTTACAGGCGTGTAGAGCAACTAACCATTGATAGCACTCAATGACATTTTACATTAGCTGGTCTCGTGGCCATCTTCTTTTCAGGCGCCTCGGAGGATTGTCAGGAATGGAAGAGGATGCAAGGTTAGAAACTAGGGGGTTTGAGTGGCTAGGGAGTTTATAATGGAAGGAGTGATATCTGGTTCGGCTAGATCGGTTACATAGGGAACATTAAGGTCTTTATGTATGATTTTATTTGTGACAAAGTAAGAAGCACTGAGGATTTTACGAAGGATTTTGGATTGTAAGTATTGAATACGAGAGAAATTCGAAGGTTTAGTGGAGCCCCAAAGCTCAACTCCATATGTCCAGATTGGCCTTATTACAGTCATGTAGATCATTCTTTGGTAATGTGTTGGAAGTTTAGACCGTTTGTCTAGTAAGTGCTGTAATAGTCGAAATCAACGTGCTGTTTCCTGTCTTTTCAGTCTCGTGTGAGGATTCCAGGTTAATCGTTTGTCCAAATGTAGTCCAAGGTAGCGGATTTGTTCGACAGGGGTAAGAGTAACATTATTAAATGAAACTGTAGGGCAGTCGGTAGGTTTACGACGAAGGATAAACGTGATTTGATAGGATTTGTTGGAAATTATCTTTCTCCTCCAGTTACGACACCATTCTTCGAGGGCTGTGATATGGGATTGCTGAGTTTGGGATACAATTAATGGGTTATTATTAACTGCGAGCACAGATGTGTTAGCGGCATACGTGGTGAATTGATAGTGTTAGGATTGGTTGGGATGTCAGCTGTATAGACGGTGTAGAGGATGGGACCAAGGATACTACCTTGAGGAACAAGTTTAAAAGTAAAAAACTATCTGGCAGAATTGTATAAGTCAGTGAAATTGTACCAAATACAAACTACAAGATTAATAGTATTATTTTGTACTTTACTATGAAGGGAATGTAAAAATGGGGTTATTTACCCTGTTATAAAATGCTCAATAGTCTTTTTTATTTAACTCGCTAATTTCAAGAACTACCAGTCTGATTGGAAACATCTCTTTTTTAACAGATAGACCGTTTACTGATGAAGGCTTCAGACTGAATATCACAGAAATATGTTAATAAACAGCAATAACAATTTAATAAAAAACTTCCGTAGGCACATGGCCTTAATCTTGCCATAGAATTCTTAAAAAGCTGCCATTGTTAAAAGTGGTTTCTAAGGTTGTAGATGTCCTTGAAAAAATACCGACACTGAGTAGTTAAAATAAAATCTATTTAAAAAAATAATTGTTTTTCAGATTAACGGGATATTGAACACTAAATTCGGAAACCTTATGGCTGCTCATTCAAAATATAATTAAATCTAACAACTTCGAATGATCCCTTTAATCTCAAGTAAGTTTATTTCATTCTCCAAGGTTTCGGCCCTTAGGCCATTATCAAGGAGACAGCCTCATTATCGTTGCGTCACAAACCATTAAAAATGTTTTCCACCACAGGCCAATTGCCTAGGTTTTCAAACAAGAAAAATATATAATTTCAATGCATCAACTATTTTTTTTAAAAAGTGTTCCTTCTTAATAAAGCACACTACCACCATTAACAACAAAACCTACCTTCAACTAGAAAAAACAAAAACCATCCAAACTGGACCAATGTTAGAAAAGTTGCAGTTTATTGTAATTCGGAACCAATGTTCCTATACCCCTTATCTCTTTATCTATCTACACATCACAGGTGGCATTTCATACCCTCCTTCAAAGGATATATAAAACTAAAAATGAGGACTGACTATGTCCTCGGAGATCAGGTTTAAGTTGAGGTTAATGAAACTGTTCGCCACAGCAATCTAAACTGAAAGAGAAGGCAGCCTGTTACTTGCTCCCACTCCACTGCTACGTTCCTGGAGAACACTGAGTAAGTCGAAAGTGAATACTTTGAACTGATATAGAATATTTGAATGTTAAAAAAGTAAATAAATCGAACATTATTAACAATTTAATTAATGGTTCATTTATGATTCTCTGCCCACTTCACAGTTTTAATTTTCGAAAACCCCAGCAACACAAATTGAACCCAAAGAATGATGAATCCTATACTCATTTAATATAACAAAAAAAAACATTAATAAATACTTAAAATAATTTACAGTTTCTAAATACCTATAAATGTTGATAAAAAAAAGAAGATATTTTAAAGTTTTACGATTGTAACACTATTTATTAATATATGATAACCTTTTGCCATCATATTTAAAAATAGACAAAGGCGCTTACTTAAGTTGGCTAGTTATTATCTCTGTTTTCTTATAATTGATGAAAACAAATTGATCTTTATTTCTATTTTTAAATAACGTTATTTATATTCATTAATGACGTATTTATCCCGTTCTCCCAGAATAAAACTACTTTTCATTACATTCATTTTAAAAAGCTGAAAAATGCCGAAACAATTTAAAATAAATTAGTATTGCCAATTATACTGAGAACGTTTTGTGGAACACCGTTGGAGCATTATGAAAAATGTTTTACAAAGTTGACTAGCCGTCTTATTCTTTTTATAGTAGTGGCATTTTCGATGATATTTTCCGTTGTTACTTTTGAGATACAGTCTAAACTCTAATCACCCTATAACACTGAAATTTGGTAAGCCCAAAACACCTGTGAAAAAATTAATGTCCCAAAGGTTGCTAATAATAACCATTGTATATGGACAACTTTAATTTATTTGTCTCAACAGACCTAGTAGATCTTTGGCCGCCAGAATTAGCCTTCTCCACGCCTGCTTGTTTTGTGCTACTGCTCATATCATGAAATATTTACTAGTTATCACTGACTACTTTATTTAAAAAAAAAAAAAAAAAGAAACACTTTGATCAAAGCAAACTGCGTAGTTAAACAACCTTTATTAACTATATTTGGTTTGAATCGGCGCGGAGTAATGAATGAAGTCACTCAATTATGAGTGGTGTTGGAATCATGGTGAAATTTTTACTTTCACTCAGCTATACCTGGAATATGTAGTAATGGAGAGTATTGTGATTGGGAAACATTTCGAATTCAAGTTTTCAACGGAAATACACGTTTTGAAACCAAATAACAAATACTTCTCATATGGTCTGCGTTACATATTTAAGGCGGGTGTATGACTTGGATTGATCGGACTTTTTCGATAAAATCGACTGACTGGAAATCGAAATTATTAAATCAAGTTTTTACATTTTTTCGATATTTTCTAAAATAACTCTATGATTGTAATCAAGAATGCCTATGAACAATTTAAAGGTTTTTTAATATCAGTTCTAGTGAGTTTTTTTTTTCAATCTTCTTCTATAGTACCTTGAATTTTGTTTATTTGAAGCTGTAACAAACAATGGATTAATACAAAATATTATAGAATTTTACGAATATCTAAAAAGAGAAAGAAAAAATGGATGCAGTCAACTAGAACAAGAAAAGTCGAGACCTTCTGATT
>NW_027110173.1:249597-251482 GCF_000696795.3 Halyomorpha halys
TATATATAACTAAAAGAGAAAAAAGGAAAAATTGAGAGTTTCAATTCGAACGGGGAAAGGTGAGACACCCCGATCTTTCCCGATTATTAAGGCTTCATTATCTTTTGTAAACTTATTTATTATTGACAGGGAAAAAATCCTAACATAGGAATTTTTATAGCAAATGAAAATTAAAATTTTTGATCATAATTTTGGCTTTCCCTAATCTAGATTATTTTTCGAAAAACACAAAATTAGCGATAACATCAACACGAGCTCACTAATCTGCACAAAACTTTGGAACATTGTGATCCCAGCAATACACCAGATGTTTAATAATAAAAATTATATTTTTAAATTCACCCGAAAATTTAAATATAGGATGTTTAAATGCTAAAACAAATCTGACACCAATGGTAAACACTATTTTTTATTTTTTAAACTATCGTAGAATATTATTTATAAACATATATATTTTATTTAATATACCTATCAGAACACATTTTAATTTTATTATTTTTCAACATAAATTTGCGACTTTTAAGAGTAATAAGTAACAAAATTATATATAAAAACGAAATTAAAATTGAGATCATTTTTTAACACTAAACACCTTAATACCTCTGCTCATTTATTTTTTTACAGCTATAAAATATTGCATCAAAAAGGGGCTTAATTTCAAGGTTTTCAAAGGTTCAAAATCAGAAAATAACTTTTCTAGGAATATTTTTAAGTGTAACAGGAAATTATATGATTATATGAAAATTACTTAATCATATATATGTAAAAAAAAAGCTAGGTATTTTGTGTAGTACAGATTTCATCAGAGTAATGCATCACACCAACGCCAGATTGCGGTGACTAATCCATAGATCTACTAGTTAACAAAAAATCCATTTCCTAGCTGTCTCATCAATCTTGAACTTTGTCCTTGCCTGATGAGGAAATTATTTTGTTATTAAATCACTCCTCAGATAATCTATTAAGCGAGGCTTTATAAAAATGCTAATCCAGCATCACCTATAGATTTTTTAACGGGTCCATGTATGCCAAAGTAAGTCATTACTTGTTCGATTTATCACTATTCATCTGTAGCGTAAAAAAGTTAGATTTATAGGAACAAAACCATCCGCGGTGTTTGTTACCTTGAGAATGGAACAAACAGCTTTATGTACGAACTTCCGTCAGTACCTTCTCGAATGACCCTTATACAAATCAATAAACAAAAAGCTGTATACTTGCATAAGAAAGCAATAAATATTTCATTCTAAACTAGATCGCTAAAACTGAATAGTAAAAATTTCAATGAGGGCTTTGATTAAACAAATGTATCTCCTAGTTCTGTCCTCCCTCAATCAGTTTTGAGTATATTTGTAATCTGATTCCTCAGAATTTTTTTATTCTTCGTTAAATTATGTTATTAGTATGATCTTACATTTTACATCTGATACAATTCTTCTATAAGTTTTTGTATTCCTTAAGTGAGAAAACTAGTAGCGTTAAACAATAGAGTAGCGTTAAACAATATATACATATATTTTCTTATGTATGTAATCGTTAATTCTGTGTTAAAATGGTGGTCTTAAAATTTAATTATATTGCGATTTATTCTAATAATCGCTACTTCTCACTGTTCTAATAATAAATAGTTTATTTGTAGGGAGATAATGAGAAAAAGGAAAAATAAAACATGAACAAAATAATGAAAATGTATAGAGTTTAAAAGTAGAGTAATTAAAAAAGAGTATAAATCCGAAAACAGATCACTCTATACAAATAGATTTTTGTTTGATTTATTTGTTAATTTTATAATCTGTTAGTTAATTGCATTTTTTAAATACTTTTTCTTTTTTCATGGTTATTATCTTATTTAATTATTCCACTTTTTAGACTGTATATAATTAAA
>NW_027110173.1:251592-260864 GCF_000696795.3 Halyomorpha halys
TTTATATATTCTGTTACATTCTTTATTTCCTTTATAGGGTTGTTATCCTCTTGATTCTCTGTTGACATTCATACTTATATTAAATTTATATTTAATATTACACAATTTTTCCTTAATGACTAAATACAATCCCCACCATGTAACCTGCACATGTGTGTTTTTTTCATTTACTCTTTATTCTTAAACAATTTGCTTATCTTCAAAGTTAGAATATATATTATTGCCCTGAGTAATTAAACTACATTTATACATCCCCTTTATATGTTATTGCCTTTATTTATACCGCAATTATTTCCTCACTCTTTTCTTCTTTTAATTTTATCATATTTGTTATTACTTCTATTAATTATTATTTCACTAATTATTACTTCAGTAATACATTTTTTATTCTATCACTCATTATTATGCTTGTTATTAGTTATTGTTAGTAGATTATATTTGTATTCTTTGAGCTTACTTCATTCCTTTGTTTTTTTATACAACTTTCTATGTATATTCTAATAGTCTTATCATGCGTTGCTATATTTGTATCTTTGAATATAATTTTTCCTCTTTTCTGAAAACTTCTCGTTCTCTGAATCCATGGAGTTGGTTCCAATGAAAATTTCGGAGGAGGTAAAGTAAGGATCAAGGATTAGAGACATAGAGAACGCATAAATTTCATAATTGTAGGAAGATTGTCTGGGAGGCGATTTGAATTGTAACAAGATACAATGTTTGTATCTTGTTTTCATTTAGCCCTGATGAAGCTTTGTCAAGTTGGGCGAAACGTTGGTTTCTCATAATTAGATTTTCTGCTAGTTTGTGTACTTTTTTTTTTAATGCCAACCACACCATCTTCCTATAATTATCTACATAAATACGACAAACTATTAATCTTTCAACAATAGTTTATCTTAAAAAAAAACTTCTAAAAATAATTTATTAACAGGCTGTAGTGTACATCTCATCATAAATTATATTGAGTATTTCATTTTTTCAAAGATTGAATACAATATAACCCAAAATTTGTAGCTTTATTTATAACTTACAAATTTAATTTTCAAGTAGAACATACAAGATTCAGTCTCTCCCAGGCCGAACAAATAGAATTGAAAATTTACTGGAAAAAAAGAGCTGGTCATTTGGAGACACGAGAAATATTTTAGGAACACTAGGCGTAAAAGCCAGAATAAAAGCCCAGAAGGGCGAATAAGTCGGAGAACCCCTGACCTTTTCAGTTTTCTAGGCAACTCCCATCCGCACACGTCCTAGACTCCCTCTCCTTCAGTTGATGTTCGTCTCTTCTCGCCAAAGCATTTTAAATATTTATAAGGCATTCTCCCTGCTACGGGAAACTGGTGCCGTAAAGGTTATAGAGTTTTCCAAAATAAATACTGTTCGCGCATGGTAAATACGGGGTGTTTTCATTGGAAACATTGCATTGAAGATGAACCTTTAATAGAATTCTTAATGTTGAATATTTTTTGCTCTCGTCTTCTTATCTCTAAAAACAATATTAAAAAATCTTACTTTGAAATAATCATAAATAAACAAAATGTTTTCTCGGAGATTCCCTTTGGTGATTTATTCTTTCCTTAACTAACCCCAGAGTAAGAGGAACGTATACTTTTTAGGAGGTAATACCTATAAGAATTTTTTTTTTACTTCAAATTTACACCTTCCAAGGTCACATGGGTTCCAAAAAAGAAAAAATTGCATAAATACAAAAACAATTTACTCGATCTCTTCAACTACCTAGTCTCGACTATGACCTTAAGAGTAAGTACACTATCAGACAAGAGTTTAACATCGCCTCTATTTGAGAAAATTCAATAAATTTTTGAAAACATAAAACGAAACTAAATGATATTTTAAATATCAGTATGATACTGTTGTAAAATATTACAACAAAAGTACTTAAAACAATAAATATAAAATTAACTTTTAACCTTTCGAAAGACTCACGAGTTACACAAGGCGCATTTATCTCACAGAAAAATTTTGTTAATGCTATCAATTTTTATTGTCATTTAAAAATAATAATTGAGCTATATAAAAAATAAAAATACATGAACAAATTCACATAATGTATGCTAGTGAGTTAAATTCGTAAAACTCGTGGAGAAGGTTACTATGAAGTTTTCTCAGATGTTTATGTCTTTCATTTCACAACAGTGTCAGCGCATTTATTTGTTTGTTATAAGTGAAATTGAATTTATCAAGCAGACAAAATCATAAACGTATTTTCAAGAAAATGATTCATTTAACGGATTCGCAAAAGCTGCATTTTTCTTTATCTGGGAAAACTAGACATAAAATTTATTTCTGAACAAATCACAAACTTAATAGCAATACTATCATTGCAAATGTAAATAAAAATATATACTTTTTTCATATTTCACATTTGGAACGGGTGTTTCTAGTTTATGACTAATGGCAAATGACAGAAAAGAAGAATGTAAAATTAACTATAATTTATCATATATAGAGTAGTATATTTATTTGGTCCAGTTAATATTATTCACGGATAGAGGAGCAAAGGAGGTCTAGAGGAGATTGGCACTCGGCTGGTATAAGTTTAGGTCCCTCAGGCATATCATGAAAGGAAAAATAAGTATTGCCCATAAAAGACAGATCTTGACAGTTGCATTAATCCAGTTGTCACTTATGGATGCCAAGCGTGGTCACTGACTATAGCTCAGAGAAGGAAAATACAGGTGTGGCCAAATAATATTGGAAGAAGTATTGTGAATGTGTGTGAGGAAACGGGATCGAATAAAAAATGCTTGGGTCCAGAAAGAAACAGAACTCACTGACACACTGAAGATGACAAAACTGAGCAAATGGAAATGGCCAGGACATCTCCTTCGGTGCGAAGATGACAGATGGTCAAACATTTTGAGAGTAGACTCCATGCGACCTTCAAAGAAGTCGAGTAGGTCAAAAGAGTAGCGATATGTTCAAGAGGATAGCAGGACTCCTTTGGTGGAGATCTGCTAGGGACAGGGTTGTCTGGAAGGAGACGTGGAAAGAACTCGCCTCCCAACAGGACTGGTCACCCCGGGAAGTGCTGACTATTACACCCGAAAGGGAAGGCCTATGCACGAAAGGATGCAGGAAGATAGAAAGAAAAGTGAAATAGAAGTTAATGCTTTGTCAATTAAGATATAAAGTCAGGAAAAAAATACTTCACTTCATAATAGGAAACATTTATTTGACATATTTCACATTTATTTTACAGCGTTTCGGATGATTCTATTCCTTCATCGATCTGTGTATCATTCAGAAGATTTTTAAATTTTCATCAATATAAACTTCTGGCAAGTTCTGCCTACTCTTAAATAGTAAACAGAATTGTGTCATGCTCTCGTGTTCTGGTTAAAGTAAAGCAAGTATTTATCTGCCGTACATGTTTAATTCGAAGTATAGAACCACCATATTTATACTAAAACGTATAAAATTCACTTTTAACAGTTTACATACTAAAAAGTTTTCATAAAATACTATGAATGAATAACATCTACTAACAAATAATATTTACTTTTTTATTAACATATTCATAATTTGAGATAAATAATTGACAATTCTTAAGAGAATGTAAAACAAACTTAATATGTTAGTTTATTGTAGGAAGATAGTCCGAGTGGCAGTCAATAAAGGTATCAAAATATTTAAAGAAAACTTTGTATTGTCAACCAACGTTGTAGAGCTTCGTCAGGACTGTCGGATTGAAACAAAGATGACAACTCATAACTAGTTCATAAACCAGTTATCATATTTTTTTCAATCTGCCAGCCCTTACGAAGCCCTGCTAAGTGGGGCGAAACGTTACTTAACAATAAATAGTTTTATTTTACTATTTTGATACCTTATTGACCATCACCCAGACTATCTTCCTACAATATTATAAATTCATGACTAATTTCTGTATGTATTAAACTAAAAAAACATAAAGGTAAAGTCTTCTACATAAAAGAATGTAAAAGTAAATTTTATCCACACATAATGCTTCCAATCATTGTTCTTGAAAATAAGAATAACAGAAGTAACTTGGACAAATCAATTATAAGGTATGTTAGTAGAAATATAACATTATGGGTCTAATTGAATTGTAAGTAAATAATATGAATATTTTATGTATGTCTTTGATTGGCTCTGGGCCGAAATGTCGCATAAAAATAAACAGAGTTGAGAGATAAGGATCAAAACATATTTTTGTTTTAATTAAACTTTATATATTGTTGTTTAAGACTATAAATACAGATATAACAAAAAATGTGTAGATTGAAATCTGCGAGTATGGTTTCATTACTATTTTTAAGCAAGCGGTAATTCTAAACTTCTGACCGGCAGTCTATATAGTAGTTGAGTTTGGTTTCATATTGATTAATACACAGATTCAAATTTCATCTCGTAGTATGTTGATTTCAAACCTATTTTGAACGAGTTCGCTATTTCATTAGGTTTGGAATTTCGTTATTTGATGAACTGTACCGTTATGAAATTTTCTGACCTTTTGCCACACCAAAATATTAAACAAAATAACAGGAGTTTTTGCTTCTTTTTTTATTAGCGTAATTGCTTGTTTCGATCTTGAAACCAAATATTTTTTCAGGAATCAACATTCATAAACCAGTAAATTGATAAAATAAATGATAATGCTTTCGATATTTTTAAAATTTAAATATATTTTTTAATTCTAAAATCTGTTACAAATAATATTAAACCAATTTCTTATTTTATTGACTAATCTTTCATTTTACAATCCTTGACAGCGTTTATCGTTCTTGACCATATTTGAATCTGTCCTTTCTAATAACCATTATATTTCACATTAGTATCGCCATATTCTATTATAAATACCTAGTATATATTGCAAAATTCGTAAACATATGTTATTACCTGTACATTTCTTACAGATACTTTATTTAACAATTAGCAACAAGTATATCTGTTCCAAAATCAAAAAAAAAAAAATCTGAATTTTTTCAAAGCTAGGAAAATCAATCATAGAAATAAAGATTTTTAATTATTAAATTGAGTAAGGCCTTAAAAAATGGTATCTGAAATTTATTATGCATTGAACATTTAGGCACCATCAAATTCTTTAGGATTGATTACATCGACTTTTTAATGAATCTTTGAGAAATTATTGCTATTTCAGGAATTATGTCGATATATAGTAAGTGACAGTTTTAAAAGGCAAAATATTACAACAAAGAAATCGCCACTTATGCTGGGACACCTCATCCGAAGAAAGAAAATAAATCAAACTAACATGAAAATGGTGAAAGAATAATAATCTTCCTTTTTTAAATTATATTAGTTTTTAAAAAAGCGACAACGTTTCGGGTTTACCCCCATCTTCAGGTTGCTAAAAACAAATTCTCAAAATTAACACATGCTTACAACATTAACCCAATATCACATTATTTATTAAACTATTAACAAATTATTTACCTGATTATCATTTCAATAAAATATATAAATTACTCCTTGTTAGTCTCATCAAGCTAATATTAACATATTATTGTCAATAAATGAAAATTACTATAATAATCAACTATTACATTTTATAAAACAAGGAATCACACGTTTTTAAAACTATTTAAACGGTTCTAAAATAATTGTAGGTTACCTTATAATGTTTTTTTTAACTGAAATATATTGTGATATGTGTCTAGAATGGTTTGTTGATTATTTTATGTTTTTTTTAAATTATATAAAGAATTTTTAGTTACGAGGTATTACAGCTTAAGCGACGATTTTAACATTGTAAAAGTATTCATTTTTTCGTTCCTATATGTTATAGATAAGTGCCTTAACCCAACAGAAAATGCCAAAATTAAGACTATTTCAGTATAACATACTATAACACATCGATGTTTTTTTAAAATATCGATAAATAGCTTTTAAAATGTTATAATTGCATAGTTGCATATAATATTATAATTGCACCTTAATTAATTAAATTAACATGATTGAATAAATTCAAGCACATTCATGAATGGTTTTTAAAAACTTTTTAATTCAATTATAGGTACGAATATTATTGACATTTTTATTTATTTATTTATTTCGAATCTTCAAATTTTTATTTATTTTAAAAATTCACTATATTATTTTATAAGTAAACATATCGCGAAAAATAAATTGTTAAACTAATAAAGGAATTCAAAAACGCCACTGTACCCACATGTTCCATACAACTCCTTATTCCAGATTCCTTCTAATTATTTTTTCTATTAAGATTTCCATCAGATATTACAATGCTGTTTATGTACTTAATTATGTGTATGATAAGGTGAACATTAAATTTCCAAATTCATTTTTGTACTTCAGGTTATAGACTAGAGTATCCGTTTGGGATTTTCCAATCGTATCTTAATAGAATAATTATTATTTTTCCATAATATATCATAGAATAATGCTCATAATTATTATTTCAAAGCTATATCAGTTAAATTTTTATATTTACGGTGAACATCAATAGATTCAAATCTTCAAATCAAAGAAACTTGTCTTTCTATTAAAAAAAATAAAATTTAGCGTTTTTAAATATTTAAAACTACCTAAAACACTAAAAAAAAAACCTTCATGATAATTGTTTAAAGCAGATTACATTTTCTAAATTATGAGCACTAACAGAGCTCTTTAAGTTCAGAACCATTGAGACCCAGTTTTTCAAAAAGTAACATTTTTATCCATATACCGAAAAATCAAAATTTAAAAATAAAATTTGTCGAATATCCTGGAAGTTACTGGTTCTACGAAGATAAACCATATCAATTAAATTACTACTACAGAACTAAATAGCTTTAATTTAAGTGCTAATAGGCATTTGTACGTTCAATAGTTCTTCATTAGCTAAAATCTTTTTCTAAACAACGAGAAATAAACATTTTACGAATTTCTTTCGACTAAGATTATGGAGTTAGTTATTTCTACGCCTCATTTGAGAGCTAATAGACATTTGTACATCATTATTACGTTCCAGTTCCATCATACCATAATGGATTCACAAAATATTGATTTTTTTGTTAAATTTTACCTTTAATATTTGACACAAAAAAAGATTTTACTTTTTGAAAAGCTTTGTCTCGGAAACTAATGAATGGAGGAAACAGCCACACTAGGGCACATATTTTGGTAGATTTACTTTAATTTAAATGATACACTATCAAACCTTTAGTGCTGCAGGTCGTTTAGAGATATCGAGCTCCGAACCAAAAGTTAATTTTCGTGTGTGTTTCGAAACAGCCACAAATTTTTATTCTTCCAAATTATAGCTGCCAGAGTCATAAATTTTGTTTAAAAGTTTTCATTAACGTAATAAAAAATTGGGGTGAAATAACTTCTTGGTTCTTTCCTCCTGGCTTTTATACTACCCCCTCCAAAACTTTTACTCAAGTCTCGTACAGATGTCGATCAAACTATTTTTTCTGCTTATGATTTCATTATAGTTATGCTTGTCATCGACTCATGGGTACAGAAATATGATAGTCTCCTACAAAAACTATCAACTGAAAAATATCATGTGAATTACAGATTTAATTAAATTCAACATTATTAACAACTTTTCTCAAAAGACTAAAATAAATCGGTCAAAATACTTTTTTCCCCCCTCTTAATTCTTTAAATACTTTCCAAATATAGCAGTCGTTATAAACATCTTCACAAGTGCCTTCTACAAATCAGCGGAGACATTAGATTTATGGATCATCATCTACAAACCGTATAAAGTTAGAAGTAAAGCTAAGATGAGCGTAGAACCTTTGCCAAGTCCGCTACTCGAACAGGTGGAAAGCTTCACTCACCCACAAATATTATCAGCCGTCAAGAACTAAATGAGCTAGAAAAATTCGCACTTCTCTTGCAACAAATCATTCTGAATTCTAGACACATTATAAATTATATTAAATTGTAGAAATTATAGTTATATCCACATCTATAACAAACTAAAAACTATAACTAAAAATAGACCTAAAATGATCAGATATTATAATATAATATCTATACGGAATTAATATAATATGTTCATTATCAATATTGGTTGTAACCGTTCAGAATTTATTTTGTGGAAAGTTTTGTTAAGAAAATTGCATACCTTAAATTAACATTAAATATTACATGTAATTATCCTTAATGAATGGAGCATAAAAATATAAATAAATCAACGACCCTCGTTCTGGTTCATTGTTTGATAGAAAGAGAAAATATAAATAAATAAAGGAATATACATTTTAACTCATCAATACAGTTTGTAGCCTTATCTTCTGAGAAACTGGCTCAGGCCTGGTGTAGAGCCCCCATCTTTTACCGAGTCAGGAGGCCCTAGGTATTTTAACTTTCATATCCAATGACACAAACTTATTCTCACGTCCAAACAAACGTTAGTTGCCGATGACAACAGCCATGCTCAAATTATTCTCTAACAGATGATGACAAGTGTGTTTTATCCATCATCACATAATTTTATTTTTATAACTTAAACCACAACGGTTCCTATACTTCCCTCTATTCTCAGTCCGCTGGTGTTTCTCAAGGTATTATCCTCGGTCCCATCCTCTACGCTGTCTGTACAGCTGACAACCCAACCAATCCTAACACTACCCTCACCACTTATGGTGATGGCACATATGTGCTCGCTGTTAATAATAACCCTTTGATTCCATCCCAAACTCTCCAATCCCATATCACAGCCCTCGAAGAATGGTGACGTAATTGGAGAATTAAAATAAATCCCAACAAATCTCATCAAATCACCTTTACCCTTCGTCGTAAACCTACGGACTGCCCTAGTCTCCTTTAATAATGTTGATCTTACCCCCGTCGAAAAGATCCGCTACCTTGGACAGCATCTGGACAAACGACCTGGAATCCTCACACAAGACTGAAAAGACAGGAAACTGCAAGTCGATATCGACTTTTACAGCACTGATACAAGACTGATCTACACGACTGTAATAAGGCAAATCTGGATATATGGAGTTGAGCTTTGGGGCTCCACTAAACCTTCGAATTTCTCTCGTATTCAATCCTTACAATCCAAAATCCTTCATAAAATGAGGATTTTGGATCCTCAATGCTCCTTACTTTGTCACAAATAAAATCATATATTTGATATATATGATATATAGGGAGATGGTCAGGGTTGCGGTCAAAGCAGAAATAAAAATAGTTAACAAATATTTATTTTCCAACGTTTCGCCCCACTTTGCAGGGCTTCATCAGGGCTAAAAAGATACAAAATGAAACTATGTTAAGATAAAATGATAGAAATAAAAATA
>NW_027110173.1:261709-291639 GCF_000696795.3 Halyomorpha halys
TTTGACCGCAACCCTGACCATCTCCCTATATATCAATTTTTACGGTCAACTATACATACATATATAGAATTTGATATATATGGAACATATAATGTTCCATATGTAACCGATCGAACCCGAACCAGATATCACACCTTCCATTACTAACTCCCTAACCATCCAAACCCACTAGTTTCTTCTTGCTCCCTATTCCATTCCTGACAATCCTCCGAAACGCCTGAAAAGAAGATGGCCACGAGACCATCTAATGTAAAACGCCATTAGAGTGCTACCAATGGGTAGTTTCTCTACACGCCTGTAACACTTCCAATTTAATGGAGATCAAATTTACTAAATGTATTATAATACACAGTTGTAAATAGAAATAAATAAATAATAATAATAAAAAATTATAACTCTTGAACGGAGTTCTTTCAATGCCCGAGTTTTTTATGTTTAATTCAAGTTTTTGCCACACAAAGACTCGCTTTTATAAAAAAAAAAAAAAAAATACCAATAGCATAGAAGTTAGAACTGAATCGGTGCGGACTGCAGAGATATGTAACCCTCCAGATTGGAGATGGGGCCTTGCAAATTGCTTTCTGGACATTCGATTATAAACTAAACGGTAGTTAAAACGATAAATTTATTTAATATATTAAAAGTAACAAACATTAAAAAAATACGAGAGGTACATTTCTTAATATTTGATTATCAAAATCAAGAATTTTTAAAAGTATATTTATTTTAGTACATCAGTTTTAATCAACAGCAAAGATAAACTGCTCAATCTTTCTGGAAGTAATCGGACTTCTCGGCTTATTTTTAATTAGTTTAAATTTATGGATCACAGGAATCAGAGGGCTAAGGAGTAAAGATGGCACCGATTAGGGCAACTACTCTGGTAACTGTTCTGGCACTCACATTTTAAAAAGTGAAAGTAGAATCCCAGAACTTCTAAAAGAAAACACTACGTTTGTGAACAATGCCAGCTAACCAAACCTTTAATATACTGTTTTATTGGTTTAAAAAACGGCAATATTGGTTACTGCCATAAAATGCTTTCGACCATAGGAGTTAGGGGACCCATGGATCGCGGGGCTCCGGTTCTAAGCCTAGTGGACCCTTAGTGTAAAGATGACACTCGTGAAGTATATCATTGGAATATGACATACTTCAAGGATTTCTAGTATTAGGCTCAGATAGCCTCTTTTGTGATATTACGTAACTCCAAAAAAAAATAATTATACATTTTAAAAATTAATGCTTCCTTCTAGAAACATATATGTTATGAACAGAATCCAACGTCTAAAGGAATTTCTAAAACGCTGTAAAAGCCAGGTTCTGCTTGTTTTGGGTTATCATCGTTTATTGAAAAATTTAAAATTATAGGATAAACAAAATTCTGTAAATGTATTAAATTATTGCACAAAAGAAAAAAATATATAGATAATAATTAATATTATAAATAAAACTAAAATGAAACAATAAAGTCTTACTACAAACAAAACAATAAAGAAAATATAAGAAACTAATCAGTATAAATAATAAAAAACAAAGGAGAGGTATTCTTTAACAGAAAATAAAATATTTATGGCTCATAGTAAATTAATAACGTCAACTGGATGAAAATAAATTAAGTTGAGGAGGAAGGCCGTTCATACGATATCCGTAGGACGAAAGCCAAGTATTGGTTGTAGATCGCAGTCCTCTCGTAAGCTGAAGATGGCGGCAAGGTATCACAGTGACACAGTGTGATATATAAAACAAGTGCTAGAAGTCGTAACGGGGCTTATAGTCGAATGTTTTTAAACATATAACAGCTGTGTTATTAATTCGTTATTACAAACAATTAAATATTCATATTTACAAAATATCTAATATTATATTACTGAATAATTTATAAAATTAAGATAAGTAGGTTTATTAGTATCAATGTTATTTATAGTGCAATATGTTTACGTAAAAGAAAATACAAATAAATAAAAATTTTCAATCTTTCAAAAAATAAATAATATGTTGACGTGTATAAACAATACATAAAGTACTTTCGTAGTCAGAAAAAAATTACATAGGTATCCTACTTAACAACGGTCGAGACGAGATGCCTCTAGAATGATGCATTTGTTTTTTATTATATTTTCCGTATTAAAATCTTACTGTTTTTACCGCTGTTACTCACTGTTTTTTTCACGAGGCATTGCAGCAGAAGAGACAATATGCTTTTTACCTAGATCGGACATTAGGTAATATTTAGCTGAATTATTTTTTTCTTTAAGATTCCATGTTCCTGTAAATGAATCGTGAACGACGAAAAGCAGAACTGTTAATAAATGCTACTAATTAAAAAAACATGAACTTTGTTCATTATAATGAATAATTGGAATAATGGTACTCAAAGCATAAATTATCTTTTACTGCTTTAGCAGCAGATTTCGTCGCGTTTCAAACTCACGGAGGTTAAAATGAATTGTTAAGGAAGTCAAACAACAATAAAGTGGGTTATAAAGCGACTGACTGCAGTAACGGGTAGTTGGAAGTTACTACCACTCAGCTGTTCCAGATTACTGTTAAACGAGGGCCATATAAGTTAACTGTTATTCCTGTTAGATCATAGGGTAAGCCCGGCATATTATCGTTCCTAGTTCTATTAAACCCGCCAACGAGGCTCTTAATAATCAGTACCTGAAATTCAGATCAATATAATTGAATGTTAAACTCCCCTTTAATTTATTGGAGTAATAAAAATATAATCAAATAAAAAATTTATAGGAGTTATGATTATTTTAAATTTTTAGTCAATTACTATATTACTATAAATTGTAGCTGTACTAATTCTTACTTTTAAATTATGTAACTAATTGCCATCGACTAAATTAACATAGTTTAAAGTTTGAATCATAAGAGTATTCGTTAAGAACTAATTAAGGAAATCATTCTTTCAGCTTCTTTTCTGCCACCTCTCAGGCCGGGTCAGAAAAAAATATATATAATACATAGCTATAATAGTTACAGTATAGAAACGTTTGAGGCAGGTGTGTTAAGGCGAAAGAAACCTGGACAGTACAGTGGCACCAGTTCGATACCAGCCTAGGTTGGTTGACTTTTATTTCATGGCGTTCCCACGGAATGAGAACTGGACCCTCTAACTCTGATTAAAATAAGTTGCTTACCTATTCCCGTATGTCAGGAATGACCAGGTAGGGTTAAACAAAATGAAAAAAGCGATTTAAGCCGATTGATGAGTGGATGAAGTCGACCAGCGAATCTCCAATGCCATTCTCTACCTGGGCGTCACACTGGATAGGCACCTCACCTTCTCTAGTCACTTCGGGAGAGACTTAAGCTGGCCCGCCAGAAGAGCTACAGGCTCTTCCATCTCCTGAAATCCCCGCAACTCTCACTAAAGCTGAAGCTGCAAATCTACAAGGCGATAATCCGCCCGACTCTGCTCTACGGTGCACCCCTACTGCGTCACCTCTACCAAACTACGCTTGAAAAGCTGCAGAGCTATCAGAATTCCGTCCTCCGGTGAATGGTCCGTGGAACAACACTACAGAGGGCCAGAAACACCACCATTCACCAGGAACTCCAGCTACCCTCTGTGCCGGAGTATATTGGCCGAAGGCACATCAAATTCTTTGATGGGCTGAAGGCCTGTGCCAACCCGCTATTCAGAGAAATCGCCCCTCCAACAAGACCTGGTAGGTGGCTAAGCCCACCCCCCATGGTAGACGTCCTCGCCGAGGGAAGGACTTTGGGCTCTGCAGCTTGAAGTCATCACACCACCACCATCAACACCAGCCGGAAAGGCCCCTCACCATATAATGCCATACGGCAAACGAAGATATGTAAATTTGTATATATATAATGTATTTTATTATGTATTTGTATTCTGTAACCATATATAAAAATAAAGAGGTTTGAAAATAAAATAAAAAGATTTAGGCCGATTGACTTACGTGGTGAAATGGTCAAATATCTTTTTTATTTCGATGAAAAGGTCTACTACAAAAACCAAACTTGATTTTTTAACTTGGCCAATAGTAATGGAAGTGACTTTTGATTTTTGTGTTTTTTGTCCCAACTGTTGTTGAGTTTAAATGTAAACACAATCTTATTGCTTTGTTAACCTACATCAGAAAATCAATCAATGAGTGTAATATTACCCCAATATATCATACCAAGAGTGCAGTATCGAAAGGTACACTGTCTGACCTAGCAAACTGGGATAAAGTATTATTTTATGGTGAAATAAAGCAGATATTTGTTTTTAGCACCTCGAGAAAATCTTAAATACAAATTTTAATTATAATCTAAAAATACAGTATTTTTAGCCAACATTATGTGCCAAAGTGGGGCAGTATGGCATTGGGGGTACAATTACTTTTTCCTTTTTATAAAAGTGTAAAGTCTAAAAGGTATAATATGGGTAGGAATAGTAAAAACTGAGCTTTATAATAATTGTAGTAACGCTTTATTTGGACAAAATCCTGGGGAGTTATATATGCTTACGTTATCATTAGACGTGAAGAAGAAATCTCTTCTACCTATAGGAAAGATTTCGTTTTCATTAATTCAATTTTTAATATCTGCCTGAATATATTTCCTAATATGTGGAAGAAAACCGAACTAGTAATTCAAAAGCCTGGTAAAAACGTTTATATAAGTCAGCAGCTCTAGGCCCATAAGTTTAAATCATTATTTCGGAATTTTCAATTTAGTCATTCCTCCTCACACCAAATAGCAAGTTTAATTGAATTTATAGTTAACGAAAGAAGAAACACAGACAGGTAAAGTTCTTGAAATTCAAACAAGAGGTTGATAAAATTTTTCGTAGCGGTCTCTACAAACTAAAGAAATTGGACAACCTGCGAAATACTTTTACGATATTCAGAGCTCATCCCTCAACGGTGGAACGTTTACTGTCAGAATAAGTAACCAGTATTTCAATATTAACAAATCCATGACGGTACTCCATAAGGTTTAGTCCGTTCTCCCAGTCTCTTCAACTTCTATCACCCATTGTCTAGTCCATACATACCTCCATAGCTATGTTCGCTGACGATACAGCAGTTATTTCCCAATACAATGACATAATAATAATTGAGGCGAGTTACTAATGTATTTCTGTCTGTACATTGCAAACACCTCAATGCTTTAGAATAATACTAGGTGAAAGATCAGTCCAAAATTTCCCTAATGCACTTTGAAAATCTTTACTCTTGCCCCACCTGAACTGTTTCCTAACAGTGAAAAACTGTAATGGTGTTCTGCCAATGAAGCTGTAAGATACCTTGAAGTTCATTGGGATCGTCGCATAACCTGAAATCAATCACATCAACATCAAACTAAGCCAAACTTACGCAAGATTGGCAATGTTATAATCTCTGATCAATAGAAAATCTAAACTATAACCAGTTGCAACCACCTACAAAATAATATTAAGGCCTTTGCTGAAGTACGGTAATGAAGTCCTGTACAAAACGAAAAAAAAAATTATAATCGGTTTGTAACTAATTCATCAAAAACGTTATACAAAATTTCATTTGTAGTTACCAACAGTTACCGGTTACATACAACTTGGGAAAACAACTTCCACTCGAAGTACAAGCTATTGCAGAACCTTTTGTTATGAACTATATATTTATCAATTTTTTATTTTATTTCTTCTATCTTTTTTTCCTAAAATTCTATTTTCATTATATAAGTCAGTTTTTGATTTATTAATTCAATAAATATTAGTTATTATGTTTGTATTTTTTTCAATTACATAACTATAATTATTTTTATTTATTCTTTTGTTTTATAATTTATCTTTATTATTTATAACTGTTAGCGAATTTAAACATTGTAATAGTTACATTTTTCTTTTAGAAATCCAAGTTGTTCTTCTGTCATATTTGTATAATTCATTCCTATAACTTGCAATTTATGATAAATATTTTTTTAGGGATGTGAGTTTTAAGTGAGTGATAAAAAGAAACATTTGAAAAAAAAAATAAAAACATAAATTATTGGGATACTTATATTGATATATAAAATACCTTGTGAAGGGTCCGTATTTAAAGAGCTACGGGATCTACCAAGGTAGAACGACGAGCCCTATAAGCCCGCTCCTATTGGAGGCAACTCCAACCTAATCCCAGATTTAGCGACATAATATCAGTTAGTTACCTTGCGGCTTCCGATATATCCACAAGGTTGTCGTCTCCTTATTGCCCTCTATATCTGCCACTTAATATGAATTGGTAGATAATAATACTATGTATAACATACCTTATACGAAAAAAGTTTCAGCTTAAATATCAGGTTTTACCCGAATTAAAATACATGTTTCAAATATACATAAGTGAGAAAATAAAATAAATTAAAGCATAATCAAATGTTAAAATTTTTATATTTCCAGAGCAACAAACTAGAATAGATATAGAAACAATAGTAAATAGACAAAAGAAATTGTTAAGAATTGAAGAAGATTATTTTATTTTTATTGTCAATAGTTTTTTAATTTGATTTTTAATATTTTAAATTAGTATAAGTGATAAGAAAGACGCTGTTGACATTAAGAAAAATCTAGTTAAAAATAGATAGTGTATGATCGCTGGTCGCGGTGTCAACATTGCACTAAATGTTTACTGCCAGAGAGTATTAACGCAGGGCAACATCATAGTGTTATCCGCAGAAGGAGAGTAGAAGTAGACGTTGGAAGGACATCCCACTCATTTTTTCGCACGAAACAGCACCGCAGTTTACTGTTCAAATTCGCATAGACTTAAGCATAATTTAATTTTTAATACAGTGCGCATTCGCATACATTTGAGTATAATCTAGTTATTTATCAATATAGTTTTCATTTTATATCTATTTGTTTTTTTGTTAATTTCCATTTTTATTTATTAAAGAAAATTATACTTTATAAAGAGCTTCACGCATCCTGTATTAAACAAATCAAAGGTAAGTTTGGAGACTCTACTTTAACGACTGGGTAGAGGCTGCGATCAAACACGTTTTCGCCCCTCTTCCCAACAATAATAATACATAAAAAATAAATAAATGCACACATTAAGAGTCCAGAATAATATATAACCCTATTAACATCACCTCATAGCTCCATCTACTGATGCACCCCAACCCCCTCCCCCACACTTCTTTTGATTTCAGACGGTTTCTCTTATCATTTCACTATTATCTATTGTCTTTATTATTTGTATTTTTATTTTTATTTATCTTTATTTTTATTTATATATTATATGCGATATAACACGAGGAGGCCCCTCACCTCCGGACTCAAATAGTTGCTGAACGGATAGCTCATATGTAAAATTAAATATAACAGGTAACCTTTAAATACCAAAGGTAGTAAAAGGTAAGACACAACACGAATTACTTTTTCTTTCTACACAGTAATGCACTACTAACTCACATTTTATTTCTGTTTTTAGAGGGTTCGGAAAAAAAAAAAAAAAAAAAAAACAGAATAATATTTAAGACCTGGGAGGTGGCAAAGCGTTGTCCCCTTGGTTGACGTCCTCGCCTTGGGAGGGACTTCTGGCTCTGCAGCCTGAAGTCATCACTTCAACACCACCAACAGGAATAGCCCCAGTGAGCATCCAGGCAAACATATGCCATCATTGTTGGCATTGCCTTCAGCGGACCCGGCAACCATTCTTATAATGCCATCCCAGAAAACAAGAAAATGAAATAGCCGGTATATGTACATATCATTTTTCTATTGTATATATTTGTAAATGCTTATTTCTTTGTTCCAGGAGGTAAGAAAAAAAAACGAATAATATTCCTAACCAAGTTCGTACTAACCCTAATATTTATTACGTCACAAATAAACTCATTCACAAAGACCTTAAGATCCCATTCGTTGCAGATTAGACCCAAAACAGATATGCGTCTTTTCATTCCAAACTCCTTAACCATCCTAACCCACTAATTCTTAATCTTTCATCCTTAACAATTCCTGATAATCCTCCGAGGCGTCTGAAAAGAAGATGACCACGGGACCTTCTAATTTAAATTAATGTTTGAAGTACCACCAATGGGTGGTTCCTTCCCAAGATTTTGTGTGTATGAAACATACAACATATTTATCTATTGTATTATTTTGTACAGTTGTAAATTACATTAAATGAATAATTTAAAAAAAAAAAACCTAATATTATCACCAAGATCCTTGTTCTATTCAATATTGTTCCTCGAGGTACAAACCAGAGTCCTCTAACGATGAACCTTTCACTCTCCGAAGGTTTCACAGAATTTCTCTCTTAAGAAAAGGATCTATTTCTCATATATATCCTCGCTCCATTTGCCTTATACTAGTCATTATTCTGATATTGTATTATCGAACTCAGGACTAGTGCGGAGTTAAAGAATGCAACGGTATCTGCATATCTTGCGTAACCGTCGAAAAATCTCATAAAAGTAAGTGAAGTCCTTTTTTGTAAGGAGCTTCATTTATTCATATCTGACCCTGTGGTGCCGGCATGTCGTGAGGAGGGAGCTGGCTGTTTGGAGCATTTTCTCATAGACTAGAGTTTCAGACACTCGGTCACATTTTCAACATAGTGATCCAACTACCTCCTTTCCCAGCAGGAAAGTGGTCAGAACTCCTGAGACTCCACACTGGGGGTAGATAATTAGTACAATATTTGAACTGGTAGTTCATTTCGACGGTTAGCTTTAGGGATCTCTTTAAATGACGAATTTAATTAATTTAATGCTATTAGCTTATTTTTCGAATGAATTTCCTGTAACGACTTTGAAGAGCCATCACACTTCGCTAGCTGTAATCAACTCACAGTACTTCACTGACATGGAACCCGGCACGTTTCTCCGTGGTTGGGCCAAGCCTCCCAGAGAGCGGGATCAGCCCTCAATTTTTCCGTGCGTATAACAGCGCCGTATAGGTGTTAGCGTGAAGGTCAATGATGGCCTTGATATAACTATCATTATTACTATTGATTGACCCTATTATATAAGAAAAAGTAAAATTTACCAAGTGATGGAAAGACGATATTAATGATACTATAGTCGGTTTGCCAAGAGAATTCTGCTGAGTTGAGGAAGGAAGTCTATCCAACTCTACCCTATATCTCGCTCCAACCATCTTAAATTTCTAGCCAAGAATGACTTAAATAATACTGAATGACGGGACTCCTTTTTTTTTTTTTTAAGTGAAATGGGGTAAAATAGACATGCATGTGTAGAATGACCAAGTTAAGTTGGTAGTGCCGGATATTTCTCTCAGGAAACGGACTCTTGAATACCAATATAAGAAGGGGCAACAGCTTGTCACTTCATTGAAAAATTTAGCAATTATTTTGTAGTTAACATTATGAGATGTGAAATAATAATAATGGAAAGAGTGTGGTAGCTCAATGATTAGGGAAATTTATTCCTATTTCCCGGGCCCAGGTTCGAGTCCGGCTGTGTGTGGCTAAATAGATAATTATACTATTAAATTAGCTGTGGATCGACCCTAGGTTTCAGAGACACCCCTGGGGCGCACTAAACCTCTATAAATAGAGTACCCTTAATTAAGAGAAACCTAGTTGATGAGCGTGATACCGCACACAATCGATACTCTAAAACAATACTTCTTTACCAACCACTGAATTCAAACTTGTCCATGGTTGTAGTGATAGAGGTTTTTATAATATAATATAAAAAAGGACATGATCCAATATAATATACAAATGCAATAATTCTGAGAACGCTTCTGCAAGGAAGGATTCAGACATTGTATAAGTTGGACAAGAGCTACACTGCAAAATATTATCTAGAAAAAAAAAACACTTAAACAGACATAAAACAAGACTAAAAGTCCGCGCTTGTTCGTGAAATCATTTTACTCGGCGGTTTCCGGCCAAAGATACAAGAAGGAATAAGATTGTTGTTTAGTTATTCATAGAAACTGTCATAGAGAATCCGTGACATTGGCTGATAGCAAGCCTTCACGTTTGACAGCAACTGGCAACCGGTAACATTTTTTTTTTAGTATATCTAGACAAAATTGAATCATAAAAATATTTCGTTCAAATTAATAAAATATGGTGACCCAAAGAAATTTTTTAGAACTTTTACGAATAATTCAAAATTCAGAACTTTAGATGCTGAAATTGTAACCTTTGAACTTCAAATTCTTGATGGCATTAGAAGCAAAAACTTCGATCTGCCGAAGATAAGCGCATAACATCTTAAGTATTTTGCAATAAGAATACATTTTGTCGGCATTTTCTTTACATCATATTTTAGCATTGCAATTATGTTTTGGAAAATGAAAAATGGCTTTGATCCATACTTGTTATTAAAAACGAAGTGTGTAATCATTTTAACAACTGGTTATTATTTTCCCCCTACACTTTGGGTAGCCTGATACGAATAATTATATACAACTAACGCGTAAAATTACTCATCTAAATTGGCACCAGCTCAAATATCATAATTAATATACCCTTTGAAAAGATTGTAATCTGAGATTTTATTGTAAATACAAATTAAAAAATTCCTCATCGCAGTCAAAATATGCACTGCTTATATTTTTATAGTCACTAAAATTAATTAAGGCCTACAATAACAGTACAGGTAAGCTATAGATACCGGATGACTACCAAATTATTTCAATCTTTTATTTATTTATTTTTGTGATAAAGATACAGTCTATCGAAAATCACATATTCTATCTTCAAATCTTCGGTTATTTCTCTTAACATTCCTTTCACACATTGACTAAAGTATTGTTATTTCTTATGTAAATCAAAACGTATCTTTACTAACATTATAATTTGTTTTAATATCTATTTCATGCCAATTTCGGTGGGTTTCCTGGTCAACTCCTACTCCTCATTAAATATCTAATTAAGATTATTTTACTACTAGCGCATTTTATGCAAAAAAATTGCAGTTCAAAAAAAACCTTTGGAAGCCATTTCCCCATCTGCAGATTTGGGTTAATTTTTTTTTAACTCCATTCTACGATAACTAGAAAACAACGAAGCTGCTGAAGAAATAAAGGTTGGAAATGTTTCTCATTTTTCGAATCAGGCAACTTAAAGATTCAAATTTTCAAAGGTTTTTTTACGAGTAAGCGTACATAGGTTTAGACCGAACGGTAGGTGGAAGCATTGCGTTAAGACTGATAGTGTAGTCTTGGGTTTCGACGGGCATCATTGGACAGATGTACTAGACAGCAATTGATAGTATCGGCATCGAACCGGTATTATTCGAGTATTATTTATTATATTATATTATTAATTTATTTTCTTCAAACAAACCTGATCTGATAAAAATAAGAATCATTCAATCAATTATTATCAAATATATAAAAACTAATATTTGTTTGTTCGTATTTTATGCACTGTCAAACCCTTCATTCGATTGTCATAAGGCTTTTTGGCTAAATGTTCAGGATTTTCCAGAAAAGATTCCAGGCTGTTCTGATTTTTTCGGTAAAAATGTAACAAAATTAAGATTTTTGGCACGTAGCTCAAAAAAGTATAATTTTTTCCATGATTATTATATTCCAATCGATTTGTTTCTTTCTGGAGAAAAGAAAAACATATTACTTTACTTAACATATTACTTCTATTAAATGATTTTTTCAAAAAATCATTGATTGATTGAATTTCAGGAAAGTAGACAAAATCAAATCATATTCCTTTCTTTGCGTCGTCTGAAATCCTCAAATACCATTTTTCAAAGAAATTAAATATTTTTCTCTTTGATTTATTTGAAGGATTTTTTTTTTTATTCCGGTGACCATTGTTCATACAATCGCTCAAAAATCCTCTGCATTTTATCCAATATCTTCGCTAATACAACCGTCGGAAAGCTGAAAGTCACCTCTTTTCAACAATTTATATTTTTAATTAATTATGAGAGATAGTTGATCGTGGATGATAAATGAGGAGAAGATAGTTGGGGGTGCGGTCAATGAAAAAGTTTTTCATTGACCGCACCCCCAACCATATTCTCCTCATTTAATTTATATTTTTATTACACTTCGATAAGTCAGTCACTATGAATTGTTTCTATACAATACTAATATTGAAGCACAGGAGGGGTTTTTATATAAAAACTATTCATATTTTATGTAATATATATATTACATTATCATTGATAATCAAATTGTCTGAAAAAATCAACTAAATCGGACTAGTATTAACGATTTATAACAGCGAAGTTAGCCTTATCATTTCATCAATATATTAATTGATATAAATGTTTCAATATCCTTAAATTAATGTATATACATCCTCAAGTATAATAGTAGAAAAGCCTTGTCTGATAATTATTAATAAATATATACTTTAACATAGACTTACATTTCAATAGCCATATATTTATATTTCACTATTATAAGGTAATGAGAACAATCTATTTTAGGTTTTGAAAAATTGATTTCTTTAGGTTAAAGTTTAAATCTACAATATAAAACTTTTCACAAAACCTCTTAATTAGCGACAAAACAAACTAAAATGCTTTGTGCTATAGAGCGCTCATTGTAAAACTTCCTAACAAAGTACTAAATAGCTTTGTAAAACTGCTATAAGTTCAGAGTTAATAACTCAATTTATATAATAACAGTGCTTAATATAATAATCTTAATGTTTTGAAAAGACCACAGATACAAATGAGAATTTATTTTGATGAATAATAATTTAATCAATAGAAAAACACTTTTAACTATAAATCATTAATATTTAATAAATCATAAATTGAATCGTTTGCAGTTTTTCGATCAATATATTCGTTTTCCTCTTATTTGTTTTATTTCGTAGTTATCAAATTGAATTTAACAGCCTTGATCACACAAATAATAGCCCGGTAAATTGCAATAATATTAAATTTATCAAACGTATTTTCCTCAGTTTCAGAAGAACCGGAGGAAAAAATTTAGAAGAGTACAAGATTAGATTCAAGGTCTCAAATAGAATTTGTGAAGACAGTAGCAGGCGGATCCCCTTCCCCTATCTTGGAATAAAACCCAACCCCAAAGGCGTCTCTTTTTTTCCTTTGTTGCAATTTAATCTCGTGGATATTTTTGGGTTTTGTCTTTTTGAAATTTTGTCTCGTAAGTTCGAATAAGACTTGAATAAAAAAATAATGTATATAAACATGCATTAAATGGTTAAAAGTAAGAATATATAAAATCAATTGAAAACCTTCTGTTCTGTCCTTAGGTCAAAAACCATGCATAATTCATTTATATGTTGGATAGAAAATCAGTTAATGTATACTACAAATAAATGATATTTCCGATAGTTTAAATTTATTCCATGGTGAATATATACACACACATACTACAAAATATAGTTTATAAACTGTAGTATTTTTATAAAGAACTATACTACCCCGAGAATGATTTTCACAATACACTAGTAGATTAAAATAATATTTTTATAATTATAAAATATTTAACAATGATAAAGTTAGTCAAGAAAGGTTTTGATTTATCTAATAAATAACAATATTTTGGTCTGTGTGTGACAGGAATGTTAAGTGAAATACTGGAAGGTTTTAAGATAGAATATGTGATTTTCCATGGACTTTATTTTTTAAAAAAAATTAAATAATTTGGTAGTCTTTTGGATATAACCGAAGACCGACCATCCGGCCTACAACTTGAATAATGGGATTTGCAAGCTAACATTAATATTCAAAAGGAAAGAACACGCTCATGATTTTTTTTTAATTATTCCCTAATGAGAAATTTCCCAATTTAGGTCTAAAAATGTGATCAATGTTCGGAAGCATGTGAATATTTCATACCCATGTGAAAATGTGTTTGATCGATGAAGTTTATAAAACAAAAAAAAAAAAAAAACTTAATGATGTATCTTTATTTCATCTTTTGAGTTGGCTACAACAGAACCTGAGGTGGATATTCGTTCGGTGGTGGACGCAGCTGGTCGACCACAATTATCGAACTAAATATATATTTTGATTGTCATTGCAGTGTTATATACGAGTAGATTTGATAAATGATAAAAATATTTTCTCTTTATATTCTATTTATTTATGGCTAACAAATAATTGGCCAATATAAAGAAATATTACTATTTCTGGTTTTAATAATAACTTTATCTAATACAATAACCTTATTGTCTAAATCATTATTTGGCCCACAACCTCGTTCAAGTTTTTTATTTTAGCCCTTGAAGCTTCGTAAGTTGGAAAACACTGGTCTATATATAAATATCAACGTCGTAATTTAAACAATCGCACTACTGTTTCATTTTATTCTTCGTAGTTAAGACACTGAACTAATGTAAAAGTAAAATGAATAAAAGCAAAAGAAATGCTTAAATTATTCGGAGTATGAATTGCTATTCTCGAGCTGTATCTCGCCTACATAATTCCTATCATCCAGGCCAAGGTAGGCTATTGGGTCATAATCATGGAATTGATTGATCCGTAATTACCGTTAGCTATTAGATTAGCATATTGATATCACAGCCTTCTGTTGACTGTCTCCCCTCTAATAGAGATAACAGTTAAATAACAGATGATTTAAACTGGTGCAAAACTGTTAATTATAGAATCTTTAATTATTAAATCAGGTCTTATTGTTCAAATATTAACGAAAGATGAATAGCAGGCTTGTAATTATCAATGGAAACATACACAAACCTTCTTTTTTTTAATTTCACTCACATATATATATGGAAAATATATTAAGGGAAATTATTATGATCGTGCGAAATTTCGAATCCGAGTTTTTGAGGAAAATACACGTTTTAAGGTCGCCTGAGATCAAATAACCTATTTTTCTGGTAACCTAACCTCTTAATAGGCGGGCATATGGTTGGGATGTAACAGCAACTTTCTCGATAAAATGTACCGACCGGAAGTGCCACTTAATAAAATCGATTTTTTACAATTTTTTTCGATTTTCTCGGCATATCAATAAACAATTAAACTATCTTAAATATCAGCTAAGTCTAAAATAGTCTGACAAGACTTCAATGACGAATTTTCAAAAATCTTCCCCTAAAGTACCATAAATTTTAAAAGGAATAATAGAGATATCCTATTCGATCGGGAAAGGCGATATTGCCCAATATATTCCACTTTTCTGTATTTTAACGAATAAATTAGCGTTATATTATATTTTTTTAAGCACTAACTAAGTAATAATTAATTAAAAAATACATAAATAAGTGTCCATTTGAAAAAAAAGCATTTGTGAAAATTACTTGTTATATTTTTTATTAGAATAAAGTTATTTAAAAATACGTTATTGGAATATACAACAAACCCGTCAAATTATTTTATTTTTAAATTATTTTAAGCAACTTATAAAAATCTATTTCAGCAGTAATATTAAATTATTATAATGTAAAGTATAATTGCAATATTAAAAGTAAAAACCACTCATTTCAGATTTGATAAAGAAAGTCGGTTTCTATCATTAATATAATCAATTCTTACCATAAATCATTAGACTACTATTTTGAGAACACTGATTTCAAAACTGCTACCTGTAACAGAAAACAAAAAATTATTTTATTGCAATCTTTCTTATTAGAATAGAATTCTTATGGAAATATTTTCCATGATTAGAATTAATTAAGCAAACGTACAAATATCTATAAATAAAACTAAGAAATTTTAAAGCATGAAATATATATATCAAAACAACAATGAATATGGAATTTCTGGAACAAGTTTAATTTTACATACATACACTACTGCTTTAGCATGGATTACCATTTTAAATAAAAGTAAAAGTGTAGAAAAAAAATTAATAAGTTTAATAAATAAATAATAAATAAAAGTGGGGTAGCATCAAAGTGAAATATGGTTTCAAAAACAAAAAAAGTTTCATTACATTTCACTCAATTTTCAAATTTTGAACAGTTAAATATTTTGAAATTTTAATTTTAGAAATTGGTTACTTTAAAATTTATTTAAGAACTAAAAATATAATTCTTTTTATAATCATGAAATAATCAACCTATCTTGTGAATTCTATGAACAACTTAAATCAATTCTTGTAGATGTCAGTAATGGAAAAAAAATTGAGCAATACTTTTTTGCCACAAAGGTTGTCTTTTTTCTAATTTTGTTTGAAACACAGAAAAAAAATGGCCGGAACGAGATTAAAGATCCCTAAAAGACCAACTAAATTCAAATAAAAATTTTTAATAATCTTTGAATTATTTAATTTAGAGGGTTAATATTTAATTATTGGATTTGGAGGGGGCGTAGAGGTGCTTAAAACCATAAAAGACACTAAGCGAAAAAAAGATGCGGTAGTCAAAACCTCCAAATAATACTTCTCGAAACTAACACAGTTAAAATAGACACTTTTTAATCTCCAACTCATTTTAGAAGAGTTGTGAATGTACACAAAACAAAATCGAGCTCAGTCGAGCTAGTAGGTCAAAATAAGAAAAAATAATTTTGTTAGTTTCTTACAAATAAAATATATGAGAAACAATTTTTTTTCCTTTCATCTCTCAGGAACCTGAAATTTCGGAAAGAATTTTATCTCATTAAAATGTTTAAAGGAATAAATTAGTATTTTTTATATCAAATTTTAAATAAATACTTCAAAAATAAAGTAGAAAAAAACAAATTATATTTCGGATGTAGTTTGAGAAGCACGCAATTATGAAACTCATGTTGCAATGTTTACAGTCTTATTTTGGGAACAAATCAATACCACTCTCACAAATCATAAGACAATATAAATATTTCACTACAGGATAAACAGATTAAACCTGTAGGGTGTGTATCCGACAACCAATTGCGATTGACAAGAGTAAACATAATATTTTGTTATCCAATCTATGCAATAGATACATAGGGGCAAATTACTCAGTAAATTAGTTTTTATTCTATTTATTATTAACTCAGACTAACAGTGCTTCTTGAAAAGTGGATAGAAGGGCGGAAAAACTAATTTATTTTTGCTCTTAACGACTTGTCTTTGAGTAAATATTACTAGTAATATTTACTATTTGTATTATGCAATGTATATAGTATTTATTATTTATTATAGGAAGATGGTCCGGTTGACCGTCAATAAAGGTACAAAATTGTAGAAAAAACTATTTAATGTTAATCAACGTTTCACCCCACTTCATCAGAGCTCAATGAAAAACAAGATATCAACATTGTAAGAAGCATGGGCGTTTGCTAAGGGGTACAGGGGGGAGGCGCGACTAGATTTTTGGGAACCAAGAAAAAAATAAAGAAAATAGTGAACTTATTTGATAGGTGATTTCATTCTAGAAACATGCTATAATTAGGAAAATAACATCCGTTTTGAGCAATGATAATCAATTCTCAGTATGGGTATTTCAAGTATTTTAAAACCTGAGTCAAAAGTAGGTTTCGAATCATTTTTATGAAGTTTTTTATGATGCTTAGCGGACAGAACTTTCAGCACACTGCGGCGGAACAGAACATGGACAGGGTTCACAATGGTACTAGGTAGGTTGAATGGATTGTGTATGTACAGTCTGGTTAAATCAAAGAAGGCAACCATCGCAGAATAGAGGTGGTTAATATTTTTGCCAGCAATCCCAAAAGGCTGATACTCTCATAGCAAACCTCTTCAATATCTCTTATATTGTTGAACAAATATGTACAATAATTAAGTTTATCTCCCCCTTTTTTAATAATTTATTGTGATTATAGGAACTAAAAATTTAAAAAGTAGTGATTGAATTTTATGAAGTAGAAATAAAATGGTAAATTTCTTGGAATGCGGAATCAGATCCCTTTCTTTAATCCGGTGTTTCAAAATGGAATATATATCTTTATGTGTGTGTGTGTTATGGACTGAGACCTGCACCCCCCTAGGCGAAATCCTGCCTACGCCCATGGTAAAAAGTGACAGAACATTAGAATAAATATAACGAGAAAGTATGAAAGTATGCAAAAACATTTTTTTTTCTTTTTATAGATTTTAAATATATACTTCCTTAACTTCAGCTTATTATTATTTTTCTAAATATTTGTTTGCATACTTTCTTACTTCCTCTGTTTATTGATTCTAATGTTCAGTTACTTCTTACAATCTTTTTTTCATGTAGTCTTGATGAAGACCAGCAATGTGGGTTGAAACGTCGATTAATATTAAATAGTTTTTCTACTATTCTGATCCCCTACATCATACGATCAACTATCATCTTCCAATATATTATGTATGATGTTACTCGTATACATGTTTTAAATTTATAAGAAGAAAATTAAAATTTCTGTCATTAAAAATTTAAGTTGCGAAGCTATTTTAAATTGTTTAATCTAATAAAGAAATTTATTTCATTCCGATTTATCATCCTAAATTACTATCTAAGTTAATCCTTTCACTAGTCCTTGAGGAGTCCAGAGCTATAGAGAATTATTAAAAAACATACATGGAGCATATTGGCATCATTTAATTCAAGCATGCAGAGAATCATATCATTTCGATCATAATATATAACATAGCTGCATTAATATATAAAAAGAAATTCTCAAGAAATCAAGATAGTATCCCATCAGCGAACCCTGATACTTTAAAAATTGATAAGAATTATTCCTTAAACTTATAGCGATCATGGGACCCAAAAACACTGATTTTACTTTCCCTTACCTATATACAGAGTATATAGTAAGGGAATGTATTGCGATCGTGCCAAATTTCAAATTCTTTTTTTCGATAGAAATACGCGTCTTGAGGTCCCGTGAGTCCAAATTACAAAATCTTATAAAAGGGTTTGTTTGTCTGTGTCGATAACAGTCTTGCACAAAAACTAAAATTCTGGACGGACATACGGAGTTGAGCTTTGGGGCTCTACTAAACCTTCGAATTCCTCTCGTATCCAATCCAAAATCCTTTGTATAACCCTCAATGCTCCTTACTTTTCTACAAATAAAATCATACATACAGAAAGACCTTAATGTACCATATGTAACCTTTTTTATATATATTTCCCCTTCCTTGCAATTTCTGACATACGAGGGATGCGGCAGTAGTGGGGTTACGCACGCCACTGCCACCTATATTTTTCATATGTAACCGATCTAGCCCGGACCAGATACCATTCCTGCCATTATAAACTCCCAAATCTACTAGTTTCTAACCTTACTTCCGCCAACAGTCCTCTTAGGCGCCTGAAAAAAAGATGGCTACGAGACCTGCTAACGTAAAAACGCCATTAGAATGCTACTGGGTAGTTTCTCTACAAGCCTGTATCAATTCATTATAAACTTACATCAAATTTACTGAATGTATCATTGTGTACAGTTGCAAATTTCAATAAAGACATAAACAAAAATTAAAAAGATATTTAAGGAAAAATAAAAATTTACACAAAACTTGGGGATGGTAAGTGAAAGTTGTGTGATACACACTCATTGTTTACATTCTTGAACTAAAAAAAAAAAACTAAACTAAAAACTAAAACTTGATCAAGTTTTGAGGGTACCTCTAGAAATTTTTTAATTACAAAATTTAACAAAACGATTTTTCAATGCAAAAGTTTCTTTTTGAACTATTCTGACAAGTGTTAGCAAGAGAAATAAAATGATAGGATGAGTCAATCCTTAATCTCTAAAGACGACGCCTTACAATAAATATATCAACACGGTCAATAATAACACTGTTCTTTTATCATCCCTGAAAGGCTGTTAGAAAAGATACTTGATTATTTCAATCAAAATTCAAAGTTTAAAAAAATTTATATTCTCTATTTGTGAATATGATTGTGCCTGGTGCTATTATAGTAAATCCAGTGCGAGATACTTTTTTTTTTTTCTACTATTACTATCAATCAAATTACTTACAAATTCGGTAAAAATTCCATTTTGAAAATGTAGTGTTTGCATTATTAGAGACATAGATTATCTCATATTATAATACTGTGATTGATATTACAGTAGTTTTACATTATAAAAGGAAGTTGGTCCGTGAACGGTTAAACAAAAACTTAAATAGTGATTAAACTAGCCAACGTTAAATAAAAATAATTAAAAAATAAATAATTAAATCACTATTTGAGTTTTTCTTTGACCCCCCTCCCCGGACCTTCTTCCTTTTATTATTACACACGGTCAATCAGCGATCTTCCAATAAAATTAATTGGTTTATATTACTATAATAAGATAATATTATCTTCATATATTATATTAGTCCATATTATCTTCAGTCAGGTTGAGAAGTTCTAAAATAAAAGAAGATAACATGGTCGTTTGCCATCCCAATGATGAACCAGATAAAGTTAGGAAGAGATTGATTTATTTTATGAATTTCTCCTAATGGCGATCTGAATTGAGTGACTTTCGCATCAAAACAATGAAGAAAACCTAACAAATAAATAAATTAATAAAAAAATATTTATATATAAAAGTAACTAGGAACAACGGCCAACGTCCAAATTTTAAACTTAAAATTACAACATCACCAAAAAAATATAGAAACTTCTAAAAATAGACATTAATTGTAGTTGTTCTGACCCACAGAATTGGTCTATATATATCTGCCTATTTCCATGGAGGGGTACGGGATGAATCTGTGGAGAAATTTTAAAACTATTTTGAATTACTCGATTTTTACTTTTAATACATTATTATATTATGATTTGTCGCTTGATAACTCCAACAATTCACTGTAACTTCAGCTTAAGATTAGTAGATAAAAAAAGAAGTAAATGTTAATTATATTTCGTTAGTCTTCTTTCATTAATCGGTTTTAAGCACGTTTACTGAAAAATTGGGACAAGATTTTCCAAAATCATCTGAAGTAAATGATAGGAGAAACAATAAATCTAAAAACATAATACCTCAACAACACAGGTAATTTCTCAAATCCAGTTTCAGCGCTCAAATATAATTTAATCCCAGAAATTTGAAGTCTTAGTCCTGTTTCAGTAGATTTATGAATAATATATTTAATATTTATACAATTTTTGTAATGTTTCAATTGATTTGAAAAGTAACAAAATTAATCAAACAACTTCCTATTCCTAAAAAATATTAAATTATTCTGTAAGCCGAAATGCCCAATCCTATGTTTTAATAATTTCGTAGTGTTCCGATCCCAGTAAGAATCCCACAATAATAACAATAACGTAAAAACAAAATACTATTTATTTTACAATACTTTTTTATTAACAAGATTCCCAATGTTGACTAAAGTATCAATTAATATAAATTCGACTAAAGTGGGGTGTACTTTTCCATAGTACTTCCTTTTTTTGCATAATATTAATTGAGGCAGTTATTAAATCGAATTTAAAAGAAAGAAGCGTTTAAATGCATAAGAAAGAACTATTTAAAGAAACTGCTGATTCAATTTTTTGAAAAAAGAAAGAAGATTAAGGAATGTAGGAGGGAGCAATCCATCAGGAGAACTACCGTGAGTGCGGGAGAGACCACGTGGGAAATCAGAAAACGGATGGATGGGAGGAATAAATAAACGGTCTACATCCACCCAATTCGCAAGTAACAGTGAGGGGTAGTAAGGTAGGCCTAACATTCGTTTTTAGATTTACAAGGCATGAAGAACTAACTAGCAAAATAATTAGATCAACATAAATTAATAAAAAATAAAGGTGAATGTCTGCGTGCATACTTATCATTTATTATTCATGACTATCGATACAAACACACATAGAACATATTGAGTACCGCACAGAAGTATCTGTAAGTTTTTTTTTACTTCTTAAATTATCTTATAAAAATTATACATACATTTTATTTTTAGATAATAAATAATAATTTATATAATAATTTCAAAAGTGGATTAATTGATATTGATATAAATTTCTTCAATAAAAAATCAATTATTGTGTGTGTGTATATATAACATTAACATTAGCAATAATTAAAATTAACAAATAAAAACTATTAAAGAGTTGTATGTATAAAAAAGGAGAAAAAGGGAAAATAGAAACTTAGAAAATAGAAAAAGCCACGACCATCCGATCTTACCCGAATATGTAACGGCTCTTGTATTCTTGGTAGGAACAAAATTTTTATTCCTTATTTCCACTAACAGAAACAGTAGAATAAGACTAATTTTTTTTTTTTATTATATATATAAATAATTCACTGTATTTTTCAAAATATGAAGGAAATGCTCTAGTGTGTGATCAAAACAGAACAAAAAAAAATAGTCAACAGCTATTAACTTACAAAAAATATTTATTAAATAAATCAAATTATATCACTGTATAGTCTCAACACTTTTTATTACATCAATAGTCCAACGTTTCGGCCATTTCGGCCATCCTCAAGGACCTCAATATTCAAATATAAATTCTCACCTCACATCAAAATTTAAAAATTGTTTTGCAGGCTATTCTGGCCAGGTCATTAATTATAAGACAACACATCCGATTTGTTTTTTAAAAAAGTCATTAATTTTTAAAAACTTTTAATTTTCAATTAATCCACACTATTACTACCATATAAACAAACAAAAAAGAAAATAGTTGTTTACAGTTTTTTTCTTCTCTTTGACCGTTTCTAGTAATCCCAATTTTTGGTTAGTAACCATAGTATAAAACTGAAAACCTTAACTATAGTATAAAAATGAAGTATAGCATTGGAGAACAACAGCATTTTTTCAACTGATACTAAATAAACACCCATGACCGAAGTCCAAAAGTTATAAATGATTTGGCACCGGTAATAAATAGTTACCACTTGGCTAATAAAGGAAGCGTGACTTGAACAATTAAAATAAATGGGCTTGAACCTCAAGCCTATAATTTATTCTTTATCACAAGATAACGGAAATTTATTGTAGTAGAAGATAATACTTGACTACACAGAACAAAAAAAAATTTTTGAACTTTAATCAAAAGAAGAAAATGTCTTAATAAGCTAACGAACTCTCCCTCCTAAAGTTTGTAACATCTAGCACAGTAGTAAATGTAATGCAGTTTGAACACTTTTTTACGTTAACTTCAAATACAGAAGCTTTAACAAATAATGAACAGAAGCTTAGCACCAAAACTACAATTTTGGTAAGATGATATATCCATTGCAGCTATAATATCCAGTTAGCTGAAAATCCAACATGGGAATGCATTGGCAGTGTTTATGTTTGTGCGCTTAAAACGCACAAAAAAACGGCTAAAAGGTATTTCAATCACCTACAGTTACAATTATTGTAATTTAAAACTATAAAAATAAAATCGCAAATATAAGTAATTGTTATTGATAATTACATCCACTTTATAAACCACTATAATTGTAATTTTGCTCCGCTATTACAATTACCAGTTGAGCCTAAGTATTTACAATTACAAACTGCAACATTATGTAATCAGTTAATCACATACAATTTAATTGCAATGACTTTTTACTCAACACTGTCCAACAGTATTTTTATGTAGCCCTTTCAAAATTATGTTATTAAATTTTCATTTTGACTTTTCTTCTGTTCATAAATCCAATTAAAACAACATTAAAAGACGATAAAAAGCTGTTAATTGAATGGAAGGAAATTCTACATTGTATCAAAAACCGTGGTTTATTTCTACTTAAAATTAAAATTGCCTTTTGAAAATCTAAAATTTTATCTACTTTCAAACTCTATAGAAGTAAACTTATATTAATAAAATATTCAACTTAGATCTTTAATTGGCCTCTATTATAAACATATAAACACGGAAATTCATAAGGAATCAAACTCTTATATTAACTTCTTTAATCCAGATGTCCATTTCTGATTAATTGAAGATGATAGTTTTTTACTTGTTATCTTGATGAAACAGATTTCTGCATAATTACTCAGAAATGTTTACCCTAGCAGACAAAAAATACATAAACTATTTAATCTCTATAAATTTCTCGAATCATTAATTTAAAAAAAACAATTTATTTTCAAACTTCTCCATTTATAAGTAAGTTATACGTCATAAGAACAAGAAGGAAAAAAAGAGGTAACTTGTATGAATAACAACGTGCGGACACGATGATAATATCAAACCAGACTAAAAGCCAAATTATACAGCTCAAAATCTGAGCTAATATAAATGTGTAACGATTAAATAATATGTAATCTAAGGTAAAATTTGTTCTCCTGAAAAATTAGAAACTTTTACAGTACATTTGAGAATTCTTTTTTTTCCCCTGTAGCCTTTATAGATTGAGAACAAAAAATTAACTTAAAAGTCCATCAATCGAAATGAAAAATGGGCGGAGGTTCTAAACATTTATTCTAAATAATATATTTCAAAAAATCTTTATATATTATATGTGAACAGCTATGAATGTTCAGGATGATATACTTTGTAAGGAAGTACTCTTACTAGATGTACGATTGCTCAAGGCGGTGATTTGGTCAGAATCACGCTCGATCACCAAATTTTTACCCAATTAAGGATACCTATTTTAAGAGGGTGGTTGGATCCTGAAGGGCTTCCGAACCCTAAGGGCTGACCCACGGTGAAACAGAAAATAATTATCTGCCACAGCCGGATTCGAACCCGGGTCCTTGGATTTAGTACTATACAGTGCCTTACCAATGAGCCACTCATTCCAATAAATAATATATAAATGACAACTATAAAATATGTTTATAATATATAAAGATACTAAAATAAATATTTATGTTATTATTTTATTTACATAAGATTAGACATTTTTTTTATAATTGTAACAAAATTATAATTAAAAAAATCAAACTTATTTTAAAAATGTATTCCAATAGAATATTATAGTTCCACTACATTTTCAGTTCATATCGATTTCAAAAGAACCATTCTATCCTATAACGTTTCATGGATAAGTATTATTTTTTAAAACAAAATTTAAAAAATAGAATAAGTGCACCAGAAGTAGTTATGTTCCAGTTGTAGCTATTTCATGTTTAAGAGAGACATACTTTATTTAATCAGTAATGCTGCCCCAATGCACCCACAGTTACAATGGTTATAAAAGAATAATAGTCCCACTACTGAGTGTAAATACGGTACTTTAATTGGTGATGTTGGGGATTATCAAAGTTATTTTAACAAACATTTACGATTTAACCTTCTTGATTAGATCTGTAAATGTATTTACGGCCTCGACAGCGCTTCTGATACTCAACCTACAGTAAAACCTTGGAATTTGGATGTTAAAACTTAAGAAAAACAGCAATAAAAATGAAGCAAATATTCGTTTATTTATTTATACTTTTATTGATTTATTTTTTTAATTGTAATTCTGTTGCTGTTATCATGCAGTCATCATGTTTCCTTTTTTCTAATTAATGATTCATGTTCTGAGTACTGGTTTTTTAATCTTTAAGTGCAATATTTTATCCAGTTATAAAACTATGATATTCGAAATAATAAAAACTGCATTCAAAGGAGGAGGGTTGTAATTAGATCTCAAGATAAGCTCTATCAAAAATAGTTAACTTAAAAAAAAAAACTGGAAATTTAAGTTTTAGTGTATTTTAAACAAATAACGTTTTTATTAGAATAGGAAGTGACAATTAAAAAACTATATAGGTAAGTAGATATTAATAATGTGCAGAATAATAAACTAAACAGAATTTCTCTCAAAACAAGTACTTCTTTCAAGCAGCTAAATATCATGAAAGTTTATTGTTTTGTTTCATTCATAAAATCATGAATCATTCGCGCTTTTTAATTTATTTTTATTCGCGCACAGGCTTTGACACATTTATCAATTAATTTAAGGTATGTTTTAGAAAAAACAGAGATTCGCTGTTTTTTATCCAGTTTTTGTTGTGTTTCTCAGCAAAATTAATTACAAATTACTAAAATGAACTTTTTACTTACAAAAAATATTTAAAGTAAAAATTATTTTCGCAACCATTCAAAAATGCATAGATTTTCTTTTAAATAAGTAAATGTGAATTGTTATTAGCTTAAAAAATTACTTGAAATTTACAACTGTATTAAATAAAGATACATCAAACAAATGTGATATCAGTGGTACTATGGCATGTACAAACTTGGGGAATAATTCATTGGTAGCACTCCAATAACTTTTCTACAATAAAAGGCCTAGAGACAATCTTCTATTTAGGCGCCTCGGAGGAATTTCAGGAGTAGAAGAGGAAGTAATGCTAGACACTAATGAGTTTGGGTGATTTGGGAGTTTATAATGGAAGAATTGATGTCTGTTTGGGGCTTCATTGGCTACATACTGAATATTAAGGCCTTTACGGATGACTTTATTTGTGACAAAGTAAGCAGCATTAAGAATTTTACGAAGGATTTTGGATTGTAACGATTGGATACAAGAGGAATTCGATGGTTTAGTAGAGCCCTAAAGATATACGTCCGAATAGACCTTATGGTCATGCAAATGAGTCTTTTGTAATTAAATGAAAGTTTAGATAGTTTGTCTAGTAAGTGTTGTAATAGTCGGAATCGACGAGCGGATTCCTGTCTTTTCAGGCTTGTATGGAGATTGAAAAAAATTAATATTTTTAACTGTTAATGTTAAAATGAATTTTATTGAACTATAATTGTATTTTCTGATCAAAAATATATACATAAAGAGAAATTTCTTTTAACGGATACCCCTGTATAACTCCAACTCTTTTTAACGAATAATTTTATTAAAACCCTGGCCAACAAGGTACATATTATATGAATTTGAACTCCTATGTCACGAGATACAGACACCAATTTCATTCCCCATTAATACTTTTTACTCCATTGTTCGGTAACGTCATTAAATCTGAACATCCAAACTCAATAATCTGAAACCAAATTTTCAAAGCCACAAATTATAGATGTTTCCTACAAAACAATAGTGAGATGTTCGCTTTGATTTTTTTTTACTTCTGTTTAGAGTATAAAAATCGTGTTATATGGTTTTTTGAACTTACGCTCCATCACAGCATAACAGACGGTATGTAAATATATTTTTTTTTTATATTAACCTCTTCTTAACGGAAACTATCAAATCTTTTCGCTATAAGAAATGACATTTTAATAACGTTACACTTTGAAATTCAGTTCATTATTATTATAATAAAATAAAATCATACCTAAGTCATCAGTTAGTATAAGAAAATAATAGAAATAATTTAATAATACATTGATTAATTAGTATAAATTATTAATTTATGGAGCTGGAGAGTTTAATTGTACACATTATTTTCAGTAACTGCTGGTTACAATAAAAATTCGTTTAACACCAGAGGTTGAGATAGACTTTATAACGTATTTAATGAATGAAAAATGGAATGATCGTAGTTAACTCATCAAACGTTGATGATTATCGGTTTTAAAAAAAAAAAATATAACTGCTGACCTTACTCAAAGCGTTGGCCGCGATAGATACCGAATCCTTCACTTCAAAGCATCGGATCCTTGCTAAGAACACACCATACACTATCACAAGCACGAACACAATCCACAGAGTCGTATGTATAAGAACCACGCGACAGCAGCCGAGAAGACACTGATCGTCAATTCAACCTTAAGGCTCCCTACCACTTCGTCGGCGTCGTATCTAGAGGTGGCTCAGTGTCAATGCTGCTTTTTTGAAAAACTATTTACAGCTCCGTTTCGAATTATCTGAGGCTCAAATGAGAATATTCTTACTGATTCGAAAAAAATTCTGAGCTTACTTATTTTCTTTTAATTAGAGAATTTAATTGAAAAATGAATTTAAAAATATATGAAAAATCAGAAGTAAAATATTTATCACTTTTTATTTTTTAATTGAATTATGAGTATCAATAGATTCAAAAGGATATTTTCATTCTGAAATCATTTATAGTAATAACCCATTTGTTAATTAAGTAATTTACCCATTTTCTCGCTAATCGTTCATATATAAATGTACTTAAAATAATTGTAATATGAGTGTTCTCAATTAATTTATCCAATTATGGTCAATAGTTTATAGAAATATAAAAGAATATTAAAATATAATTTCATTTCGTTTAGTCTCAACCTTGTATATACTCCGAAACAGAAGAATTTCTTAATCTATTTGACAATTATGAGTAACAAAAATTTGGATATGATGCTACTATTGCCTAAAAAAATATATATATATATATACACACACTATAAGTATGTTTCAAAACTTACTAGTTGTTTCCATTTATATACATAAATAACTCCAAATAATTATTTATTTATTTTTAATTTAAATATATTGTCAACATTGTCTCCGACCTTTCGGAACGGACTTTAGAACCCCGACCCATCGGAGTTCATCAATAAACAAATTTGTAACTAGCAATTTTGGTTTTATTTTAATTTTAATTTTAGTCTTAACTGTTATTAAGCCTTATTGTTATTTTAAAATTTGTTCTGTATTTTCGGACGGTTTTTTTTTTTTTAATTTAATTTATGGTTTTCAAACCCACTAGTTTCTAATCTTGCTTCCTCTTCCATTCCTGGCAATCCTCCGAGGCGCCTGTAAAGAAGATGGTCTCGTGACCTTATATTGTAAACTGTTTTTAGAGTTCTACTACTCGGTAGTTTCTCTACATCCTGTATCATATCATTATGTCATTATGATCAAATTTACAGGTTGTATTTTTTATACAGTTGTAGATATCAATAAATAGATAAATAAAATAAAAATTTATGGTTTTGGTTGTACTTACTTTACAAATAAATGTTTCTATCCGAGCCAGCGTTTATTTTATTTTTTTTTTAGTAAAGCTTTCCGACAAGGAGACAAATCGAATTGAGGTGGCTTAACAGCATTGATTAATGAAATATTAAATTAACATTACACATTTAAATTCTGCTTACTATACCTATTTGGTAAATTAATTTACAAAATTAAAATTATAAACATCAGTTGAATTATGACTGATCCTTAAACTTATTTATGTTAATATATATTATGTGAATACTAGTTTATGGACTCATCAATATTTTTAGCGGTCATATTTAGTTATCTGTACCGCTACAATCCAAGAAGGATTAGGGATTCAGTACTATGATTAGAAAACACCTTCTTTGACTATCGAGTAGAAGCTACCAAGAACAAAGTATCTATCTCATTTCGTACACAGGCATTAGAAGTCGAAACTACTAAACAAAAAATAAGTACCAGAAAGGGGCCACACTTACAATAATTAATTTGCTATAGTGTTTAGCATAATGATTCTCAAAAATCTTTATTTTTTCCCCAATTCCTTCGTAAATGGTAGATATATAAGTGAATGAAATCTCTGACCGGACGCCATTTTGAAATATAATGTGGATGTAAAAAATCCTTATTTTTCGCTATCGGTAAAGACAATCTTCCAAACGATTGGTAGATAAGGATTGTAATCCTTAATCATTATATAGATCTAACACAATTTCAAGGTAAATAATCTCAATAACCCACGATTTTAATGATGGTAAACTGTTATAATGTGTAATATATTCTGTATTAAACTGTTATTGGTAATATGTTGCTGAATGTTATTATCGTAAACTGGAATAGTAAACTATGATTAATGGTAAACTCTTTGTTTTTTAAAATAATTTCACGATTCATTATATAACAAGTAGGAAGATGAAGAAAAAAAATTATCCTCCACTTACATCTATTTAGTTTTACCGTAAATAAATAAACGTGAAAAAAAATTTAAAAAAGGTAGGTAAACTGATCCATCTAGTGCCTCCTCTGTTTCGGCGCCTATGGTCGATCTGGGCTGATATGCAAGAGAGAGGTATTTTTTGTTTGAAGTGGGTGGTTCGGTTACACTTTTTTTATTTTACGGAAGGTTATACTATACCCGCTGATTTTAGCACCTAAAAAAAACTTTGATGTGGTGACAAGAAAGGCCAATAAAGAAAATATTTAAGAAACATTTAAATATTCATGAGTTTAATGTCATATTTACAATTTACATACGTACCTAAATTTTAGATAACTATGTTTGTATTGTGTAGGAATGAATCATCAAACACAATGGTCACAATATTTAAAAATCTTAAATATAAAAAAATTATAAGTTCTATTTATATTTTCATTCAAGTTTTAGTTTTGTTCTTTTATAT
>NW_027110173.1:291694-297621 GCF_000696795.3 Halyomorpha halys
TTTTGCTTGAATAATAGCACATATAAAAAAAAAACGCGTTTTTTCGGATTTTTTTCAACATGGTCCAAAGATAGTGTAGTTTCACCATAGAGTGGCACCTTTTCATATTTTATTATTTTCCGAAATGTCATCACAATAATAGCAAAAGGATTGTTCAAGTTATATGGGTTTTTTTAATTTCTCGGAAATTATTCTGGAACTTAACAAACACTATTTTAAAAGATAACTGTTAAGTACAGCTTCATATTAAGTTATTGATCGATTGACAACAACAAGTTCAAATTCGATTCTAATTGTTGTAAAAATTCATTGCCAATCTAAGTTTTGGTTATCAGAAGGCTCTTATAGGCCACATATAGAGTTTATAAAGGGGATGACTAATCTACTAATAGTTAGAAGGAAAATCTAAGGTTAAGTATGATAATATAATCGTTAGTCATTAGTCCCGAAATATAGGAATCTTATAAAAGCTATAAAAAAATTATTTGTACTAATTACTTAACAGTTAAATTTTTTTTTTTTTAATTACCTACATTTATGTTTTTTTTCAGTTTTTTTTAGTTGCACTTCAGTATAATTATATATGTTCAGATACACAATTAAATCTTTAATCTTATCACTAGAAATAATTAATAAATTGTATTGTTTTAGGTTATAAGCCGTTTTAGCCTACGCCCGAATTATGTACAGTGTTACAAACAAATATTTCTTTTTTATGATTATTATTTTTGTACGTTATTTTGGCACCGTGGTCCGACTAGATGGCAACAGACCGATAGATGTTACATTTGTCATACTTTGGTGAATAAAGAAATAAGTTTTGCACTAAGCAATGTTATTAAAATCATTTTTAAGTGTTTAACTTATTGCTTAATTCAGAAAAGTATAACAAATGTAACATCGTGAAAATCATGATGAAATCGAATCATTGTATGTTGAAATCGAACTATAAATGATTCCTAATCATTATAAAGGCAGTAAATTTGCACCCGACAATAATGACGATTATTAGTTGGCTGGCTAATGATGGTATAATAATGGTTTATGCTCCGGACTCAAGCCAATAATCAAAGTTTAAGATTTCCTATTCATTCGAAATTCCCAATGACTCATACTACTACTATTTACAAGATTGGGGGTGGATGTATTTACCTGGAGTAAATCAGTAATTTTTTTTTATTCTAAAGTAATTTTGATCTTTCAACCAATTAAATTAAATTGGTAATTTAAAATAAATAAAAATATCGCGATTTCATTCATAAGCATTACGGTCCTCTCATCTCAAAAAATCTATTTTAATATATATGTATATAAATATCTGTTGCTTCGGTTACTATTTCTGCAATCAACATTCTGAAACTACTTCATAATTTTAAAAATAATTCCACCGGCCTAATTCAGTCTTTAAAAATCACTCGAGTTTCAGTTACAGATAGTGAAAATACAACCCTTATTTAGCGATAATGAAAAAAAATCGGACAGCAAATGATCCTCTAAACAGTGCAGAAGCGAGGAGTTATGTTACCACATGCGATCAGGATTCAACACTTTTTTTACTCCTTATCTCACATTCAGAAGAAACGGATGTTCAGTAGTAGAAAGGCAATATGAGCTCTCATATACAAGTAACTGCTGCCAATAAAGCTCATTTTTAATTAATTTTTTATTAAACTTGATTTTGGGAAAATTTAATATTGTGGAAAATAAAAATATAGCCATTAACTGAATTGCAGAATTGAGAACCCTGAGAACAATGCGCATACTACTAAAATTTGATAAATTGAAACAAAATCATTTCTAAAATAAAAATAAAACGATCTTTCTTACAATAACTTTACATCTTCTGGTACATTAAGAAACATTATAGTCATTCAGTTAAAAGATAATTAAAATCGTAATTCTCTTTAAAACAAAACAAACGTTATCTAAACAGACAAGTAATTGACAAGATGGAAATGAGTTTTACCTTATCTTTTTGTTTAACCTTATTTTCATTACCAGACAGCATAAGTTCTCATATATTTTACAAGCCATTTTTTTTTTAATCCACCTTTCCAAATTCGTATCTAGTAATCAGGCCTAAATTGTTTCTTTTTTTTCTATATTCTCTTGGTATTTAGAAAATTCACGGTTTAAATTGTTTGTATCATACTTCAGCTATCTATAATTTCTTTCTTTGAATATGAATTAATGGAAATTAGTGAATAAAAGAGGTTTTTTAGTTAATCAAGAGAGTTTTCCTTTAATTAAATTACACTTCCTAATCCTTAAATTATAAAATCGACAATAAATTTTAGAGGATATTTCATTCATTCCTTTCATTTGGCCATACTGACATGATATTTCGAAGCCACAGCAAAGAGGGACTAGAAACTGATCGGTTCTGAATAAAGCCTAATAAATGAGGTTTCAGTTGATGCTAGGTCTTCCAACGTCATTTAATCTACAGTAAATGAAGAAAGTAGCCCAGAAACTTGAAAACAAAGCTGATTCGTTCCTTTTCTAAATTCGTTAAATGTTCTAAGATTTTTTTTACAAATATACAATATTTATGCAGGTGAGAACATCTTGGACCAAGTTAACCAAGTGCGCGGGTGGCACTGGATCAGCTAAAAAAAAAAAAAAACGCAGTAAATATACATATATTTATAAGAAATTACTTCTATAATTACAATTCTTAGGAAAAGAAGACTACATTTTAATACCTGTACCGCTACAACCCAGGAAGGAGGTTCAGAGGTTCGGTACTTTTTAAGGATGTGCAGTTTCATAAGAGACGGTTGTATAAGAAGGTGATTTTTTTTTTATGAGGACGGGGTTATCTACAGATAACCAACTATAAACAACCTATTCTAACCAGGTAACCAATTATTATAACATTGGTCGGATGACTACCACGAAATAAAAGTAAAACACTTAGGCCGGATGCGAACAGCGGCTATGCAAACACGAGGCAGTCAAAGTTGACGCTCCTTGCACAACAAGCGGCCCATTGCTTGGCCATCATGATTTGTTCACATCATGAACAAGAAAAAAATTGAAAAATAAAACCAGCAATTTATGTTACAAAATATACTGTTGTAAATTTCATGACGTATGCAGTAAATTTAAACAACCATTAAGTGAGCATCATTAATAAACTAAACATAAAATGATATAAGAAACTTACATTCAGATATGAAATACATAAATAATTACTCAGAAAAAAAGTAGTGCAAAAGTTAGATAATTTCAGGAAATGTTGGGCGAATAAAAACAAAATGAGCATTAGTGCAGGGTTCAGTCCCTTTTAATGCACTCTGAAACCTAGTTATTACTTACTTCTTCACTATGGAAGTTTATTTCTAGTAGTATACCTTTCTAAGTCATCACATATTTATGTTATTAATATTTTTTTTTTTAAATTGGAATAACATATCTACGGCAAGTACCTTCCAGTAAATATTTTCTTAAAATAGAATCACCGGAAGTGGCTCTCAAATTATCAATTTTACACTTTTTTACAATTTTTTTATTTTTCGAAAACGGTTATAATAATGTTTATCATCATTATTTTAATTCTATTTACCACCTAATGGAATTTGAATGTGGTAGGACATTAAATTTCCTTTAAGACTTTGCGTATTAATTCCTTCTTTTTTTGTTTTTTATGACCCCTTTCTTGGTCCTATCTGTTATTCGGAGGGGATACCAAATGGTAACTAATCTATCCTAACCATGGTGGGGGTTTCGTGGGACTGATACGAAATAAAAAAATATCTTCTCCCTCTCCCCCTCCCTGAGATGGGTCTGAATCGACCACTAACGGCTCTCGTATTAATATATATAGTAATTGATTAGTTGCACATGTGTAGATTTACTTGTGAGTATTTCAGTTGCTGCGTATTCTATAAATGCCCACCCAGCCATACCTATAGATAGCATGAACTGGCAAGGGAATTAAATACTTCCCACTTGGCTCATTGTAGTTATTCTTTTTTTATCAAGTAAATAATATCAAATTAATCACCTATGAATTCGGCAAGGTTCGTTTCTTCTTTGAAATTCCAATCTTTGATCTTAGACTTATAATGACAATATTTTACGTTGTTCAGATACTTTTTAGCAGTAGCAGGCGGTGATCCTCCTTACGGAAATGAGAATAACAGTTTCAAAGACTTTCGAAGAAAATTATTTTTAAATTTGCCTAAGGTTTGGTGCACGATGTATCTTGCTTTAAGTTATAAACGACAATATACTTTTAGAAAAAATTGGAAGGTAGTGGATAAATTGTGTATGACTGGGTAACCTATATACCTCAATAAAACAAGCCGACATGAATTATTCAATCCAATTATACAACGCTAATATATATTTTTTTTTTTTTTTGTGTTCCTCCTTTTTTTTTTTCTTTATGAAATTTCATCTCTAAGATTCTATACACATAATTGATATTCCAACGTCAAACTATAATTTAAATTTCAGCTGCCCCTTCGTATTGAGTAAATTAGATCTATGATATTGTAGACGTTTATCTGCTGGTTTTGATTTTGATTTCGGTACACTTTTTTTTTTTACTCTTAAAGCCAGAATGAAAATAATATGGAAATATATTTATAACTCCTGAGTAATATTTTTTAATAATGTAATAGTATTTAATAACAAATACGCCCGATAATAATGATGTTTGTAAATATAACAAGTTAAAAATATTTGCTCTCATTGAAAGTAAAATATTAATGGAAGTTATTTTAACGTTTACAGCGGACAATCAAGGGATGTTTGCCCCTAATATTCCAGAGATAATACTCTGCTAATAAACATTGATCCATAGTATTAATTGATCTTAACAATGGCTCCTAGTTGTCGAAACGTAGAGAAAGGTGCAGACAAAAAATAAACTTCTAGCTTGTGGTCAAATTATTCAAAAATGACAATTTATTTTAAGGAGAATGGTGTCCAACACAGAGGACATTGATCAAGTTTAGTTGGGAAACCTCCGCGGACAGGAGTGTTTGATTGCGAATGCAATTGTATAGGCCTTGTTAAGAGAAAATTGAACATGTTCTAGCGGTCCTGACCAGACTGTAACCGAGGACAATTGAGCTCCGACACGGGGTTCTCTAGAATCGACCTGTCTCAGGGATCTTCAATACTGAACAGTCGGTAATTTATAACGGCGGCCCAACAAGAGCGGCGAAAGAGACGTTCGCAACGAAAGTTAATCGATTGAAAAATGGCTTACAGGAAGAGAAAAAAGGAAATTATCAATTCAAGTTAGCTAGGAACATCAATCAGTGGTAATAGCTGTGATAAAGCTAGCTGCATGACAAAGCTAGCTGCATGATATATGGCGGGGAATGGTTTATTGATGGAGAAGAGCGCCTACACAGTCACCGCCCGATTCTCCACAAGTCTTTTGTCGCCGGCTAATGGCTCAATTCAATTTTAGTTACCACCGAGGGTTAATTTATAGGACGCCATCCACTCAGCTACGTAATTCCCAAAGGCTGTGTCAGTTAACATAGTTTATCGAGTGAGGAGTTTTCGCAGCTTAGAGGAAATATATGAAAATGATTTTTGAAAACCATCAGGACGAGAAAAAAGAATTTGAGCTGCTTTCTAATAGGTTAGATTGGCCCATGTTGGTATTACCGATGTAAATTAATATAATAATGTATGAGGGTTGATCTTATATTATTTCACTATTCGATGTCCCTAGAGGTTTACAGTCGCCCCATGAACAGTACACTGTCCACATTCACACCATATCGACAGGAAAACGAGAAATTAGCCATAAAATAATATAGCTTTATAGAGTTTATATTGTACACGTATCAATTGTAAAAATTTAATTAAATCTACTGCTTAAAATAGTATATATACACTAAATTTATTTTTTATAATGTAGAAATTTAAATAATAACATTTTAAAATAAATATAAAGA